>NC_135773.1:17693664-17993664 GCF_028453695.1 Augochlora pura | reverse complement strand
TTCTAGGGTATAATAAAGAATTACGAAATAGTAGGTTGGTGAAAAAGTCTCTGCAGTTTGCGAAGATTTTTGAAATTAAGCATTCCAAAATGCAACTGATTTCCGTTTGTTTGCTTAAAAAAGATAGTACAGTTAACCATAAAATATATTCAAAGATTTCGATAATTTGATCCAAGTAACAAGCTTGGCGGAAATTGAAAGATAGAAATTATTATTTTATCCGTTTGATGAAAAGAGAAGATTTTTGTAAAACATGAAACGGCAAATACAAAACTTAATAAAGACAGTTAAATAAAAAGTGCCTCGTATTTGTTGATTAAAAACCGCACTAACTTTCTGTTCAATATAATATTACTCTTGCAAGTCTTGGCTTTATTTCAAAGAATTCTGCGAATGCACTATACTCGTCAATCTCGAAGAGTATGGAAATCAACATCACGTTTCCACATATTACAGTAAAAATGCTCAGATACGAAATAAAACTCCTGTGATAGATCATGGGGGATACGAAATCCGATAACACATCCGTAGAGATCCTAATAACGAAGAATGTTCAAGAACAAGGATGAACCGCAAACACAGTCGCATCGACGTATCAGCTGAGAGCTAAAGAACAATAAATCGTAGCTCGTTGAAACCAGAGGAAACACCAAAAGGAGGCGAAGCACGCCTCGAGATGATTTCGTCGCCTTTGGAGTTGTAGATCGTCGTAGATCGCGAGCAACGAGCCGAGCCAGCTTCCTGGTGGCGCAACGTCGCGTATAATTCGCCGCGCGGACAGACGCAGACGACGACGCGATACGGTTGTCGAATGTCGTGGCACCAGCAGGGCGCAGGATGGCCGAAAGTAAACCGGAGGAACCGGGGAACAATTCGGGCGCGGATAGTATGCCGGGGAGCTCTGCGGCTCGACTGATCGCCTTCTACCTCGAAAAGCCTTATATAGGCTTCCCCGAATTTTGTGGTCCACTTAACTAGAAAACCTGGTGCTTATCCGACTCCGGAGCCGCTGCAAAATTACACGCTTCGGCTTATCAAGCCGTGAAACTGGTATTAAGCGTCAGACGAACGAACGCGCGGGCGCTCCTGCACGCGCGCGAGGAGCCTTCGCCGGTGAGCTGAACCCGGAATGCACCAGTAAGCTCGTTTCCTAGGGTTCCTGTATAACTATATACACGGATATCGTTCACCTGACCGACCACCCTGACTTTTCGATCGGAACGTCCGTGCCGAATCGACCCCCGTCCGACAACTGCCCCCGAACTATCTCTCGGAACCCCCCCACCCAGACCCCCTTGTCGTGCTACAACTTCGAACAACATGGACGAACGACTTTTTCAACCCCGCACAACTTTCTCTTTTTGCTGTACTTGTTGTTCGGCTTGGCTGCTGTTCGGAAAACGAGGACAGTGGCTACGTTGATAATGTTAGGTGTGACGGCCCAGGTCTCGCTGGCAATGTTGCAACTTAAAACAGGCAAAGAAAGTTGGCTTGTCTTCTGTTTACACCCTATGGATTACAGTTTCTCGGTATGTTTTGAGCGATGCAGTTGTCACACTGGTTTCTAAAGTCGTAGTCCATGGAACGATGTTAACAATTTGATCGTTTAGGAATCTAATCTTCAACATAGGTTTGTGTAATCGTTTGAAGATAAATGTTTATACTTCTATTTTAACACATTGTTGACCGGCAATTTTACACTGAACCAATCTCATGTCACCGGCTATGATTTCGTAATTCAATGTGGAAGTGAAACAATATAAATATCCTGCAATAAACTTTATTTATACATAATGAATTGAAATGAAATTTTGGACATATCTTTTATATAACTTAGGGACACGTCTAAACACAATGAACAAAGCTTTTTGCAGTATTCTATATCGAAGAATAGTATTCTATATTCTATATCGGGTTTCATAAATTGAAACAGCTAATGCAAGGCAAACACGACTTAACTTGTGACCTGTCAACAATGTGTTAACATTTCTGACTTATTTGACTGAAAGATCAGCGTCCACAAAGGTTTTCGATGCTAGTACATATGATATCATGAGTTAGAATCATGGAGATAGATCTTAAAATGTAAAAAGAGCAAATGAAATTAAATTCGAAGCTGTTATAAATTAACTCGAACTTATCTTAACAATTTTTATTAATAAATGATACACATGTTAATACCTCTTGTTCCTCATAATGAAAAAATGATTTGCACAGCTATGATTCTAATTTACTCGTAATATACTACATTTCAGTGATATTCCAGATAACCTGATTCTTATAAAGCCATATTTTAAATATTTATTTTCTTGTCATAGCTTTCATCGTGTGCAATATGCATTAAAGTATGAATATTACAGAAACAGTGATAAAAATGGTTTAATTATTGTGGTTATGGTAAAATATTAAATCTACTTAATATTCTACCTAAGGATTATATGTAGAATTATATAGAATTACTCTAAACATGATTAGAGCAAACACATGTGCAAGAAATTTATCTATACTTATCATAAGACCAGGAATCTAACGGCGAAATAACAATGAAAATGATTTCATTTCCAAATTTAATTTCTAGTATTTTAAATGTCGTCTACTTATTGTTTAAATGCGTGCAGAACGTATTTTTAATTTTTCTAACGTTATAAATTTTAATCTGAGCTACATGCTTAATCGAAATTACGAAACATTACAAAACATGCTTCCATGATAGAGTCAATAGAAATTGCAAGTTATGTCTATGTTAACGTATAACAAATTAAATGTTCTAATTCTTTGACGGTAACGAACAGCCAACGCTTGTAAATAGCGACGAAGGAATTTCAGCGTACTGATTCACAGCAAAATTTTCTTGAAACCACGCGAGGGTTGCATACCGTTGCACACCCTCCACAGCTTTGAAACGCCCATGCATTTCCGCTAACCGATGAAAACGCGTGTCGTCTCCGAAATACCGTGGAGCGGTGTCACAGTAATTAATTTCCCTCAAATTACACGAGAAATAGCGGAGGAAGTTCAGCGGTTGCACCGCACGCGTCTCTGCCGACGACGCGTCGCCGCGTTAAATTACAATGCGAGAATGCCGATTAAATGATCGGGCGTAATCAAATGCCAAACTAATTTGCACCTATCCTGTCGCGGCGGAGCCCTTCGTTTCAGAGAACCGAAGGTTTCAATATGTATATTGAATACTTCAGTCGGAAGTGACATTAATAAAGTTGAATATAGAAAATTTAGTGAAACGAAGAACGAATAAACATTGTCGTCGAAAAAAATCTATCGCTGATATTGTATTTTGTTCGATCTTTAAACAAAAGTTTTTATAGTACCATGTTTACTGAAGTTTACTTGAAGTTTAGGTAAAAATAAATCTATTTTTGTTAAGACAATTGAAAAACCGTACAAAGCAATGCAAATTAAACAACATCGTTCTCTATATTTCTCGAATTTAGATGAACAGTATTACGACTGACACAAATTCGTTCAATTAATTTATTATATAATTCGCATCGCAATCGCAAAACTTAAAGTATTAACGTCACTGTAAACCATTTTAAAGCAATTCAACTGTATCACTAACAGAACGATAAACAATGTGTAATTTTACATATTTTGGTGAAATTAATGCTAATTACGAAGGGGTAGGATGCATTGTTACTCCAAATAGCCGTGTTAGGTTTCATTCACAGATTAAATAACACGTATACGAATGTTGATGGGTTTCGACTGGAATTGCCAGTTCAACTGCAATCTAAATTGCAGAAGCACTCTAGAAGAAAACTACTGTTGCACCTGCGACTGTAATCGCTGCTGCGGCTGACAATCCTGCACGCGCAGCATCGAGGAAAAGGCTACAAAGAGGGGGCAAATGTGAGAAGTCTTGTCACTTTGGAGATGTAGAAACCGAAGTGCACTTAAAAATTTTGAAGCCCTTAAATACCTTGAAAGTCTCGAGTATCTTGCAAGCATTAAAACTTTCGAAAACTCCGGAACAACACTGAATATCCCAGCGGTTATCTTCTCTTTCAAAGCATGCTAAACCTTGCAAGTGTTTCAGTATTCTCATTTGGAAATGTTATGTTACACGCTTGAAAATTTTACTTGATAATTATTAACCCTTTACGGTCCTATTAAATTTACACATAGGTGCATTGATTCATTCTCAAAGTTTAGCTATATGTAACAAAATAATATATTTTAATTTTATGTAAAAATAAAAAAATAAAAATTTAGTAACTGAGAGTAGAGTCTTTTTCAATTTCTTATACTGCATACATGACGCGCGCATTAAAGTTAACTTTTGGAATATTCTTCCTAATTTCCATCGACCTTCTCCCACTTTTCTCCAAACTTTCGAATCTCGTATTGAAACAATGATACATTCTAAACATACATTCTAAACACTAATCTGAATACACGTATTGTGCCATGCAATACCATTTATGAATCGATAAAACTGATTAACGTGCTTAATCCATTGCACTCCGACGGTTTCTTTCATATTTACATTGATTAGCACTCGTCAATAAACTCCTAAACTGGAACACGATTTATGTTCGATAAAGTGCTCGTGGAAATATCTGTCCTTTATTTTCCTTAAAATAATTATTTCTAAATGTAAAGTATACACAGAAGTCGCTTGCATAAGTCTAAACAGCAAAGGCTTTTAAGGGTAGAAACAAAGAATAGCATCCAGATTTAGCGAATTAGGTTTTAAAGGGTTGTTAATTTCAGTATCGAATGAACGATCTTCCCGTCACTAATTAATAATACAGCTGTTGCTGTAAACACAGCGATAGCAAAACAATGCACAAAAAAACGGTGGTTATATTACCATTAACACTAGATTTACGCAATCCGTCAAAATGACGGGTCACTGATTTGTTAACGTACTATTATTCAGATTTTAAAGATACATTTATTGCTTATTTATCGATTATATTTACTATAATTATTTATATTTATTTATTTATCGATTACATTAACGATTAGAATAAATCGTTACTTTCATGAACAAATATAAAACGGCTGCTTTTATTACTCCGTAAACCAAGTGTTAAAAGTGATTCTACATGTACGATCAAAAAAAGACCACAACTTGTGGACAAGCCTAATTTGTATCGTGTTGCAATGGTCCAGTTCTTATTTCGATTCATGGAATATCTTGATCCATACACGCGGGCGTCATAAAAGTAGTCCCCGATCAGGATCTCGCCACACTCGAACAATTCTGCATTCTCGAATTTTTCTTTCGTCGCTGTAGGATCCAATCGAGTGTCAGCTAAAGAAGATTAGCCAGCGAAGGGAAAATCTTTCGAGAGAAGTCTCTTGGTCCCGAGCTATTGTCGATGTTGAGTCGATGGGGGTGAAACCAGGCAAGAAGAATTCTGGCATCTGTTTCTGTTTCCCGCTTTCTCATCCGCCTTATTGCCATTCTCGTCCTTCTTTCCCCGTTCCCTACTATCCTCCGTCCTCTTTCTACCCTTTGTCCCTTTGTTTTCGATACGGGACTGAAACTTTCTTTTCACGGCTCTATACCGAGTACTATCGTCGAATCGAACCGGAGCCTTACTTAAAACTGCACCCACCACTCGTTTCTCTGTTTATTGGATCAATATGTAAACGCGCGAGATATTTCAGAAATAGATCGTTTCTTTGCGGAAAGCTGGCGATAACGTCAGATAGAATAGAAAATAAAATGGTGGTGATGAAGTAATATACATTGTACAATATCGGAGATATATGGTTTGGCCGCATTTTATCGTACATACTTCGGGAATGCATTCTATAAATGAAAATAAAACTGAGATGTGTAGCGTTGTCGTATTCTGGATCTCACGTTGAGTGCCGGTTCTAGGAGGGTAGTCCTGGGCTCCGCGTAGAATATCAGTTGCACAGGGAGGGTTCGATCAAGACGAACGTTTTGGTGCGCAAGATGTTCCGCAATCAGGTCGTCCTCGTCGAAGGTCTGGCTTCTGCAGGAGTGCCACGTCGCGGGGACACGTCTTCTCCTGAGTAACCTTCCGTGTTAGCTGGATCCTGCAAGAGTGCCACGTCGCGAAGACACATCTTCTCCTGGGTTTTCCTCGGTACTCTTCGAACGGGTACGGATTCGTCAGGAGTGACACGTCGCAAGGACACGTCTTCTCCTGAGTTATTCCTTCGTACTACGGCGGAGCTGGATTCGTTAGGAGTGCCACGTCGCGAAGACATGTCTTCTCCTGAGTTTCCTTCAGTACTCTCCGTTTTTTTATTTTTTTTTTTAATTTCTTGGTTAGGTTTGTATGTGTTGAAGTTTTGAGTTGGGACCGTACCTGAGAGCTATGGCCCTTTTACAGGTCTTTAGGATGTTTGTGTGGGATTACCTGCATGAGAGGTGTAGGTTACGTGAGTGACATTAAGGTAGGTATGGGGAAAAAATTTTCAAAGAAAACCCCTTGATTGGAGTCAGTACTCTCCGTTTTTTTTTTTTACGGAAAACGGCTCGTATTTATACCCCGTGCAACTCGGTACCTGAGCAAGACCTGTACCTAACGTGGGGGGGATTGACTCTAGGCCTGTCCTGGCGCGGTTTATGACAGGGTGGCCCGCTCGCGGGCCATAACTGCAACGTTTGTCCGAATACGTTGTTTTGCTTAAAATTATTATTATGTTACAACTAAAATTATTGTTACGCTACAGATGTTATATAACAAGGAGCATATAAATGCTTCGTTGAATAGTTGTAACAGAAATGAGAAATGTAGAAGATATGAAACGCTAAATTAATTAGAAAATGAATTAATTTAATAAAATTAGAAAGGAATTAATTAAGAAAATCAACATTGTCTGCGTAGAGACTAGCCAAAATCGCAACCAATTGAAAGCAATAATAATTTAAATGACTCGTCGATATCTAATTTGTGTCAAGAAAGGTGGACGCATTTTAGAATAGAGATATAGATGTACTATATCTATATATGTGTATTTAGTGTTTAAATCATGTTTTGTATTTTTTCGTCATATAACATTTTAGTCTCATTTTTAATACATTGCTAAAGTATGTACGGAAAAATGTATGCTTTGTCAAGTACATTGCCAATAGAGCAATGATTAGGGGTTCCAATATGGCGGCTGTTTTCTTGGTACGCCATCACCATTACTTTTTAGGACTTTTTTAGAAGATGCCAGATCGGAAACATGATTAAAGAATTAAAACTTAAGTACTGCTTCAACTATGCTATTCGTTTGTTAGTTAAGTATTAAAATTATCATTTTTTTGTACGAAACTGCAATAAAACAAATTGTCGATTCCATTATACTATCCACGTGTAATTTAAATCCTAAATTCTGATGTTGCTTATTCGACGAGGTCAATATGCTCAACGTGTTCGATAATGCTTCGTGTTAAAATTATTTCAATACTGTTGTAATAGTAAAAAAAACAAAACTGTATAAAGAAATAATGCTAAAAACAACATTAGAAATTAAATTAGTGAATTAAACGTTCGTATACATTAAAATGTCATTGAAAATTTTGATATGGTCATTTGGCAAATATCATCTTTCGCACGTAATTGACATAAATGATACTTGATAATTAAATAAAAAAAAACAACAATAAAATTCAAAATAGTTTGTTTTTTACTTTAAAGAAATTCTGATAGTCTATTTTGGATAACCCTTAATTTGTGTAAATTAAACTGACAGACAGTAGCGCAATCGTATATTTCCGTATTTTTGGCACAACACAAGAGAAGCGTGATCATGTTCCTCTGCACTCAAATGGTTCTGTTTGTAATGGTAACGACTCTAAATATACCATAGGATTTCAAATGTGTCCGGTAATGAGAAACATTTGTAGAGCACGTACTGCAAAGTGCGGAATGCACTTCGTGCATTCAGAAATATAATGCATGTTACTGCACGCAGATTACAAACCTGTCAATTTTTGCATTCTCTTGTGCCAAATATTCTTCGAAAACCTGATTTCAAAAAAGATGATAACAGAAAAGTAAGAAAGAGTAACAAATACATATGTATATAAACTGAATGATTTTGTCCCGTCTCCGACCAGGAATTAACGCATTCGCGCCAGATGACTCATATTTAAGTCTCCAGGTTTTCTTACTAGCACTGAAATGACGCACGTGTGAGCCTCTGAATTCGTCATACTTCAGTTCAAATTAAATAGACAAAGTGAAGAAAATGTTCAACCTGTTTACGACATCTCTTCCGACGCATTCAGCTGTAAATAAACCCTTTCGTATGCGTAAGTACGTTGACTGTCACTCCCATGTCCGTATCAATCGCATAAAATCAGACCAACTTATAACAAAATTCATTTTATTCTTATCTTTTAACACTTTACCGACCGTTAGCCTATAAATCGGCTTTTTACTTCGACCGGTAAACTATAAATCAGTCATGGCAATCATTAATTTGCTATCTATTACCGAGGTATTATTGTATAATTTTTAAAATATTACATACCTTCCGTGGTGTATAAAATAAATAAAATAGACAGTATAAATAAATGTTAATTAATATTATGAAAATATAAAAAAGTTCACGGCCGAATGACCGGTCGGTAAAGTATTAAAATAATATTTATTGGAGTAATCAATTTTATAATCTTCTTGAACATTATAGAACCTAAAAACATCTGGTTTGTTTAACATTTTCACTATCAATGTACGATATACGTTGTACGTACCAAAATGTTACACGTACGAAGGCTGCTGTAAGAAAAATGCTGGTAGCGAACGTGTTTGGGAACTATAACAAAAATTTATCTCCACGTTTGATAAGAGAAATGATGTCACTCATGTACCACTGACGTGGAAGTGAAAGCGTTGAGCTACACATAGTGCTCTACCTCTGACAGAAAGTAGTCGGTCAAAACCATGAATATAATTGTCGAACAAGTAGTTTAATTACAAGTAGTTATTATTTTAAATAATGAAGATGACAATAGAAATTGGCAAACAATTTTGGATAACACATAGAAACGATTAAATCCTTCTTAATTGGTGTCTTTCATTCTGTGTTTTGTAAGCAGGCTATAATATATTTTATGCAAATATATCTACTAATAATTTTAACAGATTGGAGATAATACATTGACATTTTCAAAATCTTCTAATCTACCTAGCCTTTTACATTGTAACCACTCAAGTTTGCCATAAATGCATAAAATCCACAGCGTACTTATAAAAAGACTTATTGCTATAAATATCATAAAAACTTTCATTAATTACTGATGCGACTCGAATGTAAAAGTCACGGGCTTGCATAATGCACGCATGTGTCCAATAACATATTTTAAAAATTTCATTATAGATCAAGTTTTGTAAAAGCGTACAGTACATTATTTTATAAAAAACACCGATGAAGAACATAGAACATCACTTTGATTTGATGAAATAACCTTAGATTTATTACTTACATGTCGGGGAAGAGCGCCAAAATTTGTAAGAATTATCCTGTCACCTGTGTATAATGATGAATATTTCAAAACACTGTCACATGAAGAGCATAAACAAATAATAACGATGTCTTATGTAAAATTTGACAATACACAAACATAGTTAACGTCCAAATAAAAAATGCTCCTGTTATTTTATTTTCTGCTATTATTGATAACCAAATATTTTAAGTAATATTCAATTTTTCATAATTGAAATTAAATGATTTTTACAGCTGACTAATCATAAAAATAGTGCAAGTCCATTTACAACCCTTCGATATATATTATTTTTGTTAAATGAACCTAAAAGAAATTTATATAACAAAATTACACATTGATAAATTAGTAGAAACGTCGCCAGACTTGACATTATTAACTTATATTTTTGACTTGTCTAATATGTTAACCTTTAATCTCGAAACAACAGAAAATCGATTTGCACCGCTTTTAAAATGAACGGTCATATAATACTGAACAATATCCATTGATTATATTCCCAAATGAAATAATAAAGAATTTTTAAAACAACTTCACACCAGTAGGTTTTGCAGTAGCAAAGAATTTTTAGGAAGTGGAGTTAAGGCATTATTGCTACAGATTCTCCGTCGTTTAAGGGTTAATGGCAGTCAACAATCTCGCTGCTTTTACACGTCAGCGATGACATATTTGTCCGTGCCGCGTGACGCTGCGTTTCTTCCGGCCCTCATGGCTGGATTGATTCGCGCCCGCCTGGCTTGCGAAATGACACGCGATATTCGAGCGTGCGTTCGCGAGCGGGAAACAGCGGCCCGTGACCCGGGGACGTGTGAAATGACGGCTGCGAATTTCCACGAAAACAATTTGCCGCCTAAGACGAGAACGTCCCCGCCTACGCGCCCGACCGCCCTTCTTTTTAACGCGAAAACCGCGTGAACTTCATAATGGAATCCCGTAGTCGATATAAGGACGATTCGTTCCGGGGGTGATTCCGTGCTTTGACTTTCCAGACGAGGGAAAATTGTGGGAATAACGCCCTTGCACGCGGCGGCGCGGCGGAATGTGTTCCGTAACATGAAATTTCTTATCGGGAACACGTGACGTTGAATGTGCATGCTGAATTTAAAAGTTTCAACGCTTTAACTTCCACGCAAACGCTCTCAATAATTTTACAAACTACAGTGTTTTATTTAATTGGATTACAATTGAAAAGTTAAATTTCCGATATTTTTGGATTCTAATAAAATTAGGGAGATATAACACATTAGTGTAAAAATTAATTTGCAAATGTGAGTGAATAATTCTGTCACCTATATATGGGCGATGCGGTAGCGAAAGTGTTAAAGACAACCAACAGTAAAAGAAAAAGCATGCTAAACATCGAGCGTACCGTGTTTATATATTTCTGTAATCGTTAAACTGAAGAACTTGATGTAAAATTAAAATTATTCTTCTTCTTCCATTTTTTAATATCGCATCGACAGCCTGGCCATTAGCGACCACTATTTTAGTGTTCAGATTTCACCCCAAACACACATATAATAAATACCAAGAGATTCTTTCTGTTTTGTTTTGAAATGCGAGATTATGAATAAAATGTACTTGGTCGAAATAAAGTGTAAACCGAGAATTTGAAATTATTTTAATCCCCATTAAATTTTTCGTCTTTAAAAATACCAAAATTTACAGTAACTTCTACTTTATCTTACCAATAATCGTCCACGTTAATAGTGGTTAAAACCGTTCTTAAAGTTAAGTTGCGAAATCAATTTCTCAAAATAGAACAATTATGTAAATTATTAAAATTTATGTGTTATGACTTCGAATCTGATCGTTTTGTTAATCTGTACTATAAGAAATCCATTTGTCTAAAGCAGCACATTTGGTAAGATTTTCCTCATGTAAATGTAATTACAATCTATAATCTGCAATAACAAAAAGTGTCTGAAGTCATAAATGTCACGTTGATAAAGTGATAAGTGCCTTTATATTTCCAGCAGTCGGACACTCCCTTCCATAAAAAAACAATAGAATTACTAAAAAAACTATTTCACAATTCAACTTAGAGTAAGAACGACGTTATACCAAAATTTTATTAAAATCAGTGACTGATACTTTCGAGTGTTTTCTAATTAGTAGGTAACTACTGAAAGAGGGGCTCCTCGCGAGGAGGCTACAGGCGTTAAAAGCAGATTAAACGTTCGAAAATCGGATGATGCCTTGCAAGCGTTGATCCGTCGGCGGTCGAAGAAAGGCCGAATGTGAGAACAGCCGTGGGTTCCTGACGGCATCAATTTCAACTCGATGAAACGTTGCACGTGGCCAGAAGCGGCCAAGAACCCTTTGGTCCGCGTACTGCAGCCTCCCCCGTTCCGTTCCTCCACGGATTTTCGTACGTCCTATGGCGGTTGTGCCCGCCGTTCGCCAAGTCAAGCGTCCCACGCACAATAGAACCGGCTTAAACGCTAGTAATTATATTTGTGGCTGAATGTCAGCTGGGTGGTGAGTCGGTGGAACATTGTTCGAGGGTTTGAATTGCCGCATATGGATACCAGCAGAGTCGTGGGGCGCCGAGCGCTGTGAAAGTTCCATTTCGGTATGCCGAAGACGCTGCGTACAGTATTTTCTCAGGAAAGTAGTACAGGAATTGTTGAAAGTTCTCACCGATGGCTGATTATCTGGATTAATTCTAAGAAACGTGAGTCAGTTGTAATAAGTTGCGCATGCTATACTGGGTCGGACAATTAGTTCGCGCGGTTTCAATTTCGATGAAAATTTCCCGCATAATAAGTGCTTAACAGCTACAGCGATTCCAAAAAGTATTCGAACACTGATATAACTTTGACTTCTACGTCATATTTTTACATAACTACATAACTATTCGGACAATGTATAAAGTTAAGTTCAAAAGTAATAGAAATAAATTTTTTTAAATTTTGGTTACTAGTTTATATCTCTATTGTTTAGCAATATAATTCACGAAATTTTTAATTTTTTAAATTATTATTTATTTACAATCGATGTTGTTTTACATCTCTATTTTGCATGATTTTATAATTTGTTTATAGTATGTTATCTTTATTATTGCAAGTGATATGACCAACTTCACTTTATGGAGATAAATTGAGATAACAAATTGTATTTACGAATGTCTTATACGTTACTGTTCATCCCCATAAAACGAAGTCTGTCGTACCACTAACAACAAAAAAGATGCATACTATAAACAAATCGTAAAATCGATTGTAAATAAATAATAATTTATAAAATGTTAAACTTCTTGAAATAGATTGTAAAACAATGGAGGTATAAAACTTAAATCGGGTTACTTTTGGTAAAAATACATCAAATCAGTCTGCTAATGACTTGTGCGAATTGTGACCAGACTACAGATTTTAATAGTTAAATTAGTAGTCGTAGCATAAAACACAAAGAGTTGCGGACAATTTTTATTTTGTAGAAAAATCCGCTTCCAACTTGTTCTACTTTGAGATACATAATAAAACTTACAATTCTTGAACTTCTCATATGCGTTGCATCGTAATGCATTATTAACCTTTTGTACTCGAAGTCATTTCAACTACAAATCTAAAATAATTGTTCCGACTCATAACATTTCCATTCTGTATAACTAAGTGCATTCTATTCATACGAAATTGAGTCCCATAACTCATATGACAGTTACACTTTTAACAACTTTTTAAATTTAAGCTTCGATGACATCTATAAAAATAATTTTAGAACGTGTTACAACAGTTTTAATGGCGCCTCGGAGTCGCCGCTCGAGTGCAAAGGATTAACCGACTGCACTATGATTTACATATAAAGCTCTGTCTTTAATAATATTCCTAATGAAAAGAGATAATTTTTCTTTTACGTATGTCTCAATTTACTCTCATTTCTAGATATTGATAAAAGAAGAACAAAAAGAAGAAATTAATAACATTTGTATTCGTATGGAATCTTCATCACGAGACTGTCTCGTTTTTATCGCGCAAGAGATTAAGAAAATAATTTCCTCGTTAACTGATAATTACACCACTGTCTTCAGTCTACTCGGTGACTCGCATGTCGTATCGGCATGCTTTTCAAGAGATGGTGGTTGCAGAAGTATCAATTGACCTGACATACTAACCCTACAGTTCCTGTACAAAAGGGAGTGGAGAGCCGACGAATTCAGAGATCGAAAACGTTGAGTGAGAAGTTCTTTCAATGAAACGAACACGATTTAACACTTGGAAAACAAACGCTTTCCGTGATTGCAAAGGTAGCAATGTCTAGCTCCGCATAAATAGGTGTCCAGAAATTTTGGTTAACCATCTTCTTGTTGCATTCGATTAAGCATTTTCAAAAGATGACGTAGCGCAAGATAACATAGACGATCCCAAATAGTGAACCTTCATCTCCAGGATTAAACCAGATTATTTGCAACATCCGCGGGTCTCGCTAATAGTAAATACAACCAGCGTATTAATAATTCTGATATTAAATTGGAATTAATCTGATCCCGTGATTACATACATAGCACCATATGAATGGCTATATCGAGGGCCATTTCCTCGAACTAGCTAAACATGCAGAGCTCCTGACTGTGCAATAAACCATTTAATCAGCGTTCACGCAACTTCCGTATCAAAGTAACGATTTAAACGCACTCGAAACCTTCTCGGCAGCCCCGCCCCGCATACCACCACAAACTTATGCCTCTTATTAATTAACGATAATTGAAGGCGCCAAGTGGCAAAAGACAAAAATGCTCCGGAGATCAAAGCCGAAATCAGAGGCATCACTTTCCCGGCCACCCTCGAAAGGAACATCGAACCGCGGCAACGCGAACGAAAACCGAAGAGCCCACCTCAGCTAAACAAAGAGTCGTCGTCCCATCGAGAAGCCTCGGATCCCTACAAAAGAGCGACATCTTTCCCGGGGTTGGTGCACGGTATACGGCCGAGCAGACGCAACTCGCGCGAGTACCGAGCACTCGGCACCGAGCATTCGTCAAAGCCGCGGCGAGGTATCGACTATTACCGTCGGGACCGACGACGTCGCGTGCGTGTACGACGAACCTAAGTACCGCCTAGCAGGCGTACGTACACAGCTCGTACAAGTTGTAGACATTGTGAGCGCCTACCGTCGAGCAATTGCTAGCGTAGGAGGGAGCGTGCCGCACCCCCGCCTCGTTATTAATGGCAATACAAATCTCGAGAGTCATCGAGCGCTCTTCAATCTGAATGCCTTCTGCTCGTGACGTCACGCGAACCCGCGGCTTCTCTCTTTCTTCGTTACCTTACTCACCACCCCCTCGCTATTTCTCCCACCCCCTTTCTTCCTTTCTTCCCCTCTTCTTCTGTCGGCCGCTATTTTTCTTTTCCCCCCCCCCCCCCCCCTAACTTTCTATTTCTCCGGTTCTCCCTGTTTTTCTTTTTCCCAACCTTAATATCTCTCTTTCCATCTTCCACTCCTTTTCTGCTTCGCTCTTTCTCTCATTCTCCCATTCTCACATTCCCACATTCTCACATTCTTCCGTTTTCGAATTGTCATATTGTCACATTCCCACATTCTCATTCTCACCGT
Source organism: Augochlora pura (assembly GCF_028453695.1). NCBI lineage: Eukaryota > Metazoa > Arthropoda > Insecta > Hymenoptera > Halictidae > Augochlora > Augochlora pura. The sequence goes on along the minus strand of NC_135773.1, from coordinate 17,978,666 downwards.
TTTACATTCTCAAATTCTCAGATTCTTACATACTCACATTCCTATATCCTCGTATTTTCTCATTCTCCCGCCCACTACTTCTCTCTTTTTTTCCTTCACTCAACCTCAATTTCTGTTTCCCTTCCTTCCTCTCTTCCTCTCATTTTCTCATTCTTCCCATCTTTTATCCTCTTATTCTCTTATTCTTTAAATCTCTTCATTTCTCAATTTCTGTAGAAGATGTTTTCCTTAACGTTATTTACGATTTTTGACCTACATTTTCTCCTACAGAAACGTTCCACGTGTATCTTCAGTAACCTCTTTGCTATCAAATACTTTTTCAAAATATCATGTATTTAGAATTTGTCTCGATGTCTTTTATAATGTGGTAAAAAGAAATATGTTCTTATTAGTATAACCCAAGGTTATTTCGACTATCGCAATAAGAACAAATTATTTTCGAAACTTTTTAACTGATATCCATTGTTCACTCCACTACTTTGATTTTAACCTCTTTCTTTGTCATACGATTACAAGTAGGTAAAAAATCGTATATCGTAAAACGCCCCGCGTATCTTGATCTCTTTCTCGCTCTCTCCGGTTTTCTATCTCGCTCCACTCTACCCCCGCCCTCCCCTTCCGTTCTCTCTCCCGCCGTCAGAAGTTTGTTGTGTTTTTATTCCCGTTGAATGAGTCAATCGCTTCGGCTTTGCATCCGCGGCATAAGTACACGCGACCCCAATGGGAGCACTCGACGCCGCGACGCACTGAACAGAGAAAGAAACGCGGCCAGAAGGGGAGGTGCCTTCAATTAACTTCCCTGATTACATCTCGTGCCCACATGTGCTGGCACTTTTGAAGTCTCCTGCGTCGCGTGCGCCGACCGCCGTTCAAATTGTTTAATTGCGTCGCATTACCTTGTTCTCTTTCTTCCTCCTCTCCACGGCTCTTTCTTTGCGCAGCGACGATCGGACCCTTCACCGATCCCTTGGATTTCGCCGACAGTCCTCTTTGCGTGGGCGGCTCGAGGGAACCTCGAACCCGACGCTCACCACATTCTGGCCGCAGTGGGTCAGCTCCGCTTCGCGGCACCTTGGAGTTATTTAGCGAGCTGGGAAAATCTGCATCCTAAAATTGTTGCCTCAAGGAGATGTTAAGAAGTTGCCGTGACATTTGTCGTATTTTTTATGAGCTTGATGCAATTGTTTATTTATCAATTGTGTGCAACGATGGGAAGTCAAATAATTTATAGCGCTTTAAAATCGATGTAGAATATAATCTCATTTGTCGATACATATGAGTCGCACAAAAATTTGTTAAAAGTGATATCCCGAATTTGATTAGAGATCTAAGTTTTACGAAAAGGAAGAAAGCAATGGTATTATTATAGCAATAATTCCAGGGACTTTATAGCTATTATAAATTGTATAATATGATCGGATCATTAATGTCCTACAAACGTATTTTCTTGTGAAAGTGAAGACATTAATCATACTATGGCAATGAAAGTCGAATCAATAAAGTAAAATCAATTAGAGCTAATGATACTGGCCATTTTATGGCAATTTTTGTTTTGCATACCTGAATCTACGTCAAATCAATGTTAATCTTTTTATCGAACTCAGTACAAATAGCTAGTGACTGGAACTGAATAGTGGAGGGTTATAATTTAGGTAGAGTGTATGCAACTCTGGGCTAATGATAAAATCACTTCATATGACTCCTAACGTGAATTATAAAATGTAACAATTACTGAGCAAGAATGAGATAAATTGTCTATGATAAGAGACCTTTTTATTGATTCGATGTGCTACATACATATGTCCTAGCCGGTTTGGTCCCATTTCAAATAATGCGCTACAAAGAATGTTTCTTACTTGTTAGTGATTTGTATATAAAACTTGCGATATTTTGCGATTAAAAATGTAACATAGTGTTCTATTATTCTAAATAATGTCGATAATTATCGGATTTGTTTGTTGAGCGATTTTAGCTAAAATAGTCAACGTTCACTTTACTATGAGTTCGAAGTCACGCATTTATATACTGGGGTTAATGTACCTGTCTATGCACGTTATTAACGCTTCTGTTATTCAGAATTATTAATCAAGATCTACAATAGATTACTGAACAGGAACCACGGCTTTAAACTGATCAATTGAAGAAATAGAAGGAGGGTGCTCCAGATGGTGTTCGAGTGGAGTGCTGGTAGGGTGAGGCCCACTTTAGGGATGAATTCAGTATTTAAACACAATGAAACAAGTCCATGCAAACATATTACCTACTCAACATCGGTTCAAGATACAATCAACATTGTAAATACTTGACTAATTCCCGTTTAGATGGAGTAGATTTAGTAATACAGATACGTCTAATCAATAGCGTCTACTTTTGCTTGTAAGTTACAGCATCCGTGGCAAAATCCACTGAATAACAAACAAAAGAATGTGTTACGTACACAAGTTTTTATAAGTTTAGAACTAGACAAAACTATATTTGTAATTGTTTCTCATTCCTTTTCTTTATCCTATCTTTTTCTGATCTTTCATGTATATTTAAGGTCGCAATTTTTTGACAGAATTGGTTAAACTTCAGAAAGTAAAGTTTGTGTGTTCAAAAAATGGGAGAGACATTAAAAAATATTTTCCGAGAGGTGAATTGAGAATATTGACATTTACAATTTATTACATTGATAACCCGCCGTAATGTTTCCAAGTAAAAATACATTATAGTTAAAGGTGTTGATTACCTAACTTAATTCTTGCTATGCGGATGTCGATGGACGCAGAATCGTTCGCTAACAGAATAAATATTCTAATATTAATATTATAAATAAAGCGTCTTAACATGTTATCACAATATTCAATGATATTCTCCATTTACCACAATTACTTTTATAATCGTACTACAAGAAATTACGAGACGTTGTTATTAATCAAATATATTTCCAAAATTCATTCAAAAAATCAAATCCATAAAGAACATGATAAAACAGACGCTGCAAGTATTTACACTGCCTTACAATAATGGCGGGACATTTTCAGTGTTTTGTCTAATGATAAGTTCTAAATACTACACACGATTTCTTGTGATATAATGCAAGAGTTCGATATAACGCATAAAATTGTTTTTTTATGAAGATCTTATCCATTAAATTTCTTTATACTATAATAATCAAATTTTTCCAACAACTTCCAAATAACTTTCTGATTTTTTGTTATAGACAGTATAAACTTTTAAACTAATGTTTTCATTATTCCAAAATCGATTCAATCTACCCTTTGTGTAATTGTTTTCTCGTTTCGAAAATGAAAGACATGTTCTCAGTATTTCGAATTTTAATCGATGATGTACCGATAACGTTCTTACCATTCTCCATATTTCTCGTAATACTGAAGTCCCAAGATCATAAAAATTCAACCCTTATTTTTAAAATACTGAATTAATTGTATCCCTGACGCAATTATGAATCGAAATTACTTTTCAAACATTTATCGACACATATTCCGGCACGCCATTCTAGAATTGACAAAAACACGAGCTTATTCTACTTAAATTATACTTTAGGGTTTATGAAATAAGGTAAGATAAACTTTATAACGATTGATGCTCTTGCAGTTTGCTCCATATTCGCTTAGTTATGTTACTTATATGAATTATCGCTATTCGATGCCTGCGAAAAGTTCGATAAAAATTTATATGAAAGGAGAGGAGTAGGATATAAATTTAGAAGGCTAACGGTATGGTGCAAACAGCGCAGAGTAGAAGTAAAAGAATATACAATAGTTATGGAATAATGCTATGTAAAACTTTAAACGCTTCCATTTCAAAACTGCATTTCCTAAACTATAATATAAGAAAATTCAAATAGACCTTGATCGGAGCACTTGAAATTTTCACCAAAACTGTAAAAAAATTACATTAACTCGGAAGACACGCGGAGATTTCCAATCACAATGCAAATTTTTTTTGTAGATAATTTTTCACACAATTTTCTATTAAAAATGTAAAACATTAATTGAATCGTACTTTCGCAATATCGAAGTAACAAATTTTTTAGTAGCACTCGTATTTAGTACTTGACTAGTACTCTGTTGAGTAGCACACAGCAGAATAACACTCGTAAAAAGAGGTTTCCGTAACTGTATTCTGGTTCTTATTTCGTAACAAAAATCAGAATAAAGAATTGCAACTTCAAATCAATCTTTAACCCTTTGGGGACAGCTGTCGGCATATAGCCGCTCAAGCGTTTTTACCGTTGCGGACGCGTGTCGGCATATAGACGCCCAATTCTCGCGCTGCTGCTGCGTACGTCTGTCATCGTAAACGATAAGATACGCATGGGGATACTAGTCTAAGAAGTCTAGTTGCCTCTCAATGAAATTAGAGACTTTTAGCAATGAAGTCTTATTTGAATGAAGCTTTAGTTTTTATAACGCAAACGTGCGACATGAATATTTTCTTTACTGCGCGCTCCAATACCTGTCGTCCGCAGCGACGCACGCCCGTCGAGTGTCTCCGTCCCCAAAGGGTTAAACCAGATTTTCTATAACATTTCAATACAAAACTATTTAATAACCTTGACAATACAACTATGATCATAAAAAATTGTGAAAATTACTCTATTTCTTGGATCGCTGGAGTGGTAAAAACGTTTCCACGCATGTATCAATGCGTGACACGTTCGCCGGATCTAAGCGTCCAGATGCTCGCAGCCGCCAGCGTGCATCCGGGAAGCTAAACACGCAGCGAAATCAACGCCTATCAGATGTAAAACAATTCTATGAGATGGTCAATTTCACGGTGAGCCGTTGCCGATGCAGAGGCAAAGAGGTCGATCCGGTTTCCCGCGGCGCATAAGGGTGGCATTCCCTTTGGTCCCGTGGAACGCCGGGCTTCTCTGTTACCGTGAATCGAATGATAATGAGATTGTTTGACGGCGTCGGTCGATGGTCCTGGATGGTCACCGCCGGTGGCCATTCTCCGCAGGCCGCTAGATATATGCGCAGGTATTCACCGTGAACACATACTCCCGCCGGTATGGCGCGTACATGGACGAGGCGAGGCCGAGGGGGCTGCGTATAGCGCACCTGAAACTATGGTATCCAGGGGTCTATAATGCGAGCGAGCAGTGCATTGGGCGTCAGTAACGAGATGCAGGAAGTACGGGTGAGGTTCTCTGGGGAGCCGGCGAGTGGTCCGTGGACGTTCGGCCACGCCGCCGCGGTGCACAGGGAACGTGGGACAGAGAGGCCGGGCCTCGGAGCCCGAAGGAGAACAGGGAATCGTAGCGAGAAATAGAGAGAATTAGGTGAGAGGGTGAAGGAGGGTGCGAAGGGAGGCCGTGCGGAGGGAAGTGAGGAAGATGGATGGACGGATGGACAGATGGATAGATGGATAGGCAGATAGACGGACGAAGCGAGATGGTGCGAGGAACAGAGAGGAAAGGGGATCAGGCCGGAATCGAGAGGGAGAAGAGAGAGAGAGAGAGAGCGCGAGAGGAATCAGTGAGAGAGAGAGAGAGAGAGGGGGGGAGGAGGTGGAATGCAGGTTGCAAGCAGGGCTGTATGGTAGGTACCCTCTTGCCCGAGGGCGAGGACTTGGGCGAGGGCGAGGCCGAGGGTCGAGGGCACTGATATCCGCCCGAATGACTGCCACGTAATCACCGGCTAATTATCCGATAGATACCCGGGAGCTCTCCCGATGCCCGGCGTCAGCCGCAGCCGTGCTCTCATGTGCCCGTACAGATCGAGAGACGGAGGAGGGTTGCCAAAGGGAGGCGAACCGAGGAACGGGAGTAAAGCGGAGAGGAATACTGCCAATATGGCGAATATCGGCGGATTCCATGGAACGAGCAGTTCGCATACCACTCTGAGCCTCTCTCTCTCTCCGCCTCCCGCCTCCACCCCCCCTCCCTTTCTCGCACTCTCTTTCTCTTTCCGTCTCGCATGCTCGTTCTGTTACTCGGTGATCCTCTCTGTCTTACGCCGACAACCCCCGTATCAATTCCAACGGCGAATGTCAATATCGAGGCTGGTATGTAACGACGACTCCGGTTTCCTCTACCTGCCTCTCTTTGACACCGGTGATACTATTTCTTGGCCGTGTTTCACGGAGTTTTTGACAGCTCGCCGTCACTGAACGCCGCGGTTTCATGCTAATCGATCAAGAGCAGCGATTCAGAATGCGAATGCTCGCGGGATTCGTATTAAACGGTGCGCCGTATTTCTTCAGTTATTTCGTTCAATTCTATGATAATTTGACACCAGAGCGGAACATCTCGAGATGAAATATATTCGTTGCATGTTTCAGTCGTTTCTTTTCGATTCCTTTTTGTTTGGCTGTGATGTCTGTATTAGAAAGTAGCTTTCGAAACATTTTTTCTCGATTTGGAAGACTTTCTTCCGTGAAGCTAGTGCAACTTCTTAGAAATCTTATGAGACAGTATATAACATTCGAAATTGGCAGAGCGTAAATAACTCAAAATCACATAATATATAAATCTATTATTTTAAGAATACTTCGTTTCAAGAAAATAACTATTTAGAAAATAATGTTTTGTTCACTTTCTTGTATCTTTAATATTTCTTTATGAAAATGAGTCTAGCATGACAGTCACATTTTTATCTGTAATCGTTATCTGTCTTTGCGACTAAATACAGAAGTTTCTATTTTTATTTGTACACATTCAAACAATTTCCTGAACTCTCCAACTTCGTATTTTTTCTCATTAATAGTAGCGATAATAATAATAATTGATTTACTTAATCATTAGGCATCTATGCTGCGTTAACATAACATCATGCACGACTAGTACAAATAAAAAAAAGTGATACAAGCAAAGCTGCAAACGGGAATCAGTATCCAAAATAAGTAAGGTAATAATAGTGGAATAAATGATAGAAAACAGTAAAGTCAAAATAATAAAAACAGTATAAAAATAATAATTATTCGTCATCAGATTCTCTTATCTTCGAAAAAATCAATACTATTATCACATCGTCAATATAAATATCAACATAAAAATATGAACCGTAAGAAAAATTGAAATATTAAAACAATTTCAGTTTCGACTTCAGAATTTTTAACATATTCCCAACACATTAAACTATTATACTTTCATTAATTTTTATAACGCTTTCACCAATTTAACAAAAAGCTTAAAATCATTGTTTTTTGAAAATTGTTCTCCATTTCAATGTTCGAAATGTATAAAACTATAACTAAATAACAACTACAAAGTAAATCTGTCGATGTGACTTAAATAAGACTTGGGAAATGAAATATTTTAATTTCTCAAAAACGATCTGGAACGAAGTATGATGTTTACACGTGATGAACAGGAAATAAACTTGTTATCGGCGTGCTTTCAGTTATCCGAACGTAACGAAAAATCATTATGATCTTGGAATTGACTTACATCGCGGAAAATGCGATAGCTAATTAGCTGTGTCGCTTCATTAAAGGGAACAAGGTCATTAATCGGTCCCTGGGGACTTCCGTGATGCGTCAGGAGGCTGCCGCGCGCAAACTGCACAGCGCACCAATGCTAAATTCATCGTCGAACACTATACATGCCGTACTGTTTATTCCAAACACGAGAATTTCAATTACCGCGCGTCGCTGGTATACAGGCCGACATGATTTCGCGGTCATTGATCGACAAATAATCTCGTTACACTGTGTTACTTTCTGATACCGAGTCGCTGACACCCACGCATATTAAATAATTATTAATACCAATATCGCCGAGCATTACACAGAATGACGGGATGAAACGCGTAACAGTGCTTAAGATTGTGATTAAAAAATCTATCAATTAAATCAGTTTACGCGACAACAATGTATTCGTGTCCCATCTGCAGATATTGAAATTCCATTTTAATCTACTCAATAATTTCGTCTGATTGTTCCGATTCTGAAAACACTGTTTTAATTACTCTCTCGTAAAGGACTACAGCGAAATGCGTACACAATTACTTGACGTGCCTTCTGTACACAGAAATAAAAATTGAGAAATTCAGAAATTTTCCGAAATAGTAAATTCGAATTCTCTGCTCGTGGAAATCATTTTTTGTGTATAATAATAAATACATATATATATAGAATGAATCACCATTCCTAGTATCAATTTGATACTATTTTCAAATTGATACTAGGAATGGTGATTCATTTTTAAATTAATTGTAAACTCACAATATCACATTTTAATGGTTATATTTTGTATACACAAAAAGAAGAAAAGATGAAATTAAAATCTTATCCTTAGTCATACAATCAATAAAATCACGACTAATCTACGACTACTGTAATTCTTTAAAAAAAACACACACACACACGATTCCTTTCTACTCATTCTTTTGTCCTAAGTTGTTTCACCTGCGTCCTCTTATCACTACCCCTTCCCCCCATCGTGTATGGTACCATTTATACAAATCCGTAACAAGAACACTCAATGAACCAGTAAGCTATTACATTAAAGTGCAGTATAACTTCAAAAAATGAACGGTATATACAATTGATTTAATAATAAATTTATAATCGATTTAATAATCGATTTGTAATTGATTTAATTCCGATTTACAATCGAATACATGATAACGTAACTTATAAATTTAAACTTTATATAGCATTCGTGATATGTTGCACAATAATGAAAATTAATGCTACAGTATTAGAACCCGCAAACGTGTGAAGTTATAAATTCCGACGCTACTTCACCCAAAAATGTCTACGAAATTTCGGGTCTCTCGATTCCATTACCATGAAACACCATCAAACAGAAGTTCGCCCCCGTGAACGATCTCACGTATGGAAATTAGACGTCCCGCCGTTTTCGTGGACCTAAACCCGCAGCCCCAAGCCTGCGGGAGTCATCCCGTGAATTCTCTATGGTTCTCGTCGACCTCGATTCAGGGCCGGTTAAAAGTCAGGAGCAGCTTGATGGTTTGGCCCATCGTGGCGCGGCGAGGGTCTCCGGACTGATTAGTGAACGGTATACGGAACGAAGGCGCATCGGCCCGTGCAGTGTCCCATATCGAAGATAACATCTAGATCCTGCTCGTCCTAAGCCTGACTGACGTTCCCGTACCGGGACCGAGGCCGGCTGTCCTCGCCGTCGAGTGTCTCACCGAAAAAACCGATCTCGCGCGTCCCGGAGGGTGTACATTTTCTCGTCGAACGCCCCCCGTCTAAAACTCGAACCTCCCTCCGTGGACGCGCAACGAAACAAAACCCCCCCGCGCCGCGTCCTATGTCTGCCGGCGAGCCACGGCGCGAGCAAGAAAAACACAATTCGCCCGTTTTTCGGGCCACGTGACCCCCGCGACAATGCAGAGAGATCGCCGATTCATCGCGGCGACACGTAACGGATCTGGCCACGCACCGTTTGCCCCGAGTTTGAACAAGCATTTGTCACGGTCCGATGAAACAGCACCCGGGGGCCTGGTTCAAAAGGATACAAGGAAGGACCACCCTTGCACGGGGACACTTCGTCAAAATCTCGTAGGGCTAATAGTCGTTTAATGATAGAAACGTAATATAGAATGCGAGGGTAAGCGTGGCTGAGAATACAAAAACCAAAGTTTTCTGGAAAACAGTGCTTTGTTTAGCAAAATGTTACCTAGTAATTAACCCTTTGCCGTATTTTAACGAGCCAGACCAGCGATGAAAATTTCTCGTAATAAACTGTTAGGTATGAATGTTCATCTGTTCCTTTAAGTAGGAATCTTGTCACTGATATTTAAACATTCCACTAGATGTATGCACAAAATAAATATAAAATTCCTTTTTCTTCTAAAAAATTAGTGCAATCGAAAAAATTCTAATCATAGTAATTGTAAAAAAATGGTACGGCAAGAGCTTAACTGTACTTATTTACTTGTGTGTACTACGTTAATTTATAAATATTTTTGATATTTGTATTTCAGTACTTCAAATAACTGTTAGTAGAACAAAGTTTTTTATATTGTCAGATTTTCACATTTGATGGGGCAAGTAAAGCAGAGTCATTATTAAATATAACAATACTTATTCATCTGTATGTACGTTATCATTTAGTATAATTTTATAAGATTTTTATTTTATTATTTTAAAGATCCGTCAACCAGCAATACAAAATATTGTGTATTTTCAGATTTTCTCATTTAAACACAATATTTTATTTGGAATGGAATAATGTAAATAATTTAAAATGACGAACCATTTCACCTAATTTATTAATATCATTTCTATGTTTCATGTGTCATTTGTAATATGCAATTTCTTTCTTGAATCATACAGTGAAGGAATATCATTTCAGTTTAGATTCATTTCATCACAAAAAATATGAAGTTATTTAATTTTACAGTCAGTTGAAGAAATTATCTAAAACGAAAATCATTTTTATATTTCCAGTAAACTACTTCGAATCATCTTTTTCCCAAATATGTCATGTAAATAATGTTCAAGCCTGAAATACATGATCGTGTTTGCTTATTTTTCGATTCATTTGTAACTTTATACAAGATCAAAGCGAGAGCTGAAGAGAAGAACGCCTCGGGAACGTTTGATCGGTAGCCAACGTTGGAAATAAATACAATGCACTGCAATGGATAACAAAAACTCGAGAAATCGATTCCTCTTTGCACAGGTTGCTTTTTTCTTATTGTCCACATTTCGAATTCGCCGGAGCTGACTTCCTGTAAACAAAAAATGTAATGGATATTTAAGGACCATTGCCAGCGGCATCGCGGATCGTCCTGCGCAAACATCGTCGCAGCCATCCTGCAACAACTCCTCCGGCGGTTTAATAGCGGGATAAACAGACGCTTCTACGAGGATACTTTGGCCCGCCATAGGAAAACAAGACACGTATCATTGCAGGATGCTGTAGGCATATAAAGACAGCTTAATGGCCGTGGCTCGACGCTCCTCGTCTACTGACGTTCCATTCCAAACCGATTTCATAGCAGCACCGCTTCAAGTGAACGTCGAATGACTATTACACAAATAATACTACTCAATGAGCAATCAAAATTTTGGCTTGTTTTCGGCTATATTTAACTGTATAAATAGAATAAATAATTTATTATGTCTTATGCGATGAATATAAAGTTAATTATGCCTGATAACAAATGAAAGGTATAATAATTGTTCATTAATGGCCCCACAGTAACTGGCCCCATTACCTCGCATCAATTTATCGCGTCGTAATACATTGAAGAATAAATTCGATATGTCGAATCATACCGTCGTCGATTGGGGGTAATTTTATCGGAAAAGCCATTTTTCTATATTACCAGTGTTTTGATCATACCAAAAATAGCGAAATCCATGAGGTAAAATTTGCTAAACGGAAATATCGTAGAGATCGATACATCGAATCCGCCATATCATTAAGCGGATTCGAACGAGAATCGGAAGAAATATTCTAAATACAATTAAAGAAATAGTATTAGAAAAAACTACAATTGCCTATAATTGCCTCTCAGAAGAAAACTTCCACCACCTTACGGTGAACCATAAATACATATAATTTTGTGAATCCTGTGACACATACTTATATGCAGATATAAAGAGCACATTGATGGATATATGTATAGTAGAATTTTTGTTTAAAAGAAAAATTCCAAATCACACTCAAAGAATCCATGCAATTTTCGTGCCGTTCAATATGTAAAATCGCCAAACAAGCCAGAGACAATCGAGTAAGATTCACTAAAAAATCAAATATGATTCACTAAATAAGGCTGCCAATCATTTCTATTAAATCGAAACGAAATTTTAATTCTTTGTCATAAAAATCTGGAAATGTAAGTAAATGAAGACAATCGAAAACAAAAATTAAAAATAAAAAAGTAGTAATCAACGTAGTTCTGAAAGACATCGTAGTGCAAGGGGTTAACAATAAAACTGTTCTTTATTTAACAAACTTAAAATCAGATGAAATTATCTGTTCAGTATGCATGATTTTATTATTAAAACGAGAAATTAGGCAGAGAACCTCGGTATGCAGTAGACACCGCGTACCGAAAATCTGTCCACACACCATCCACTGGATACCACGCATCAAATATCCACGCAGATATCATTTTTAATTGAAAAGTTCGATTAACCCCTTGCACTATAATAACGAGTCAAACTCGTGGTAAAGATTTTATGCAAGCTCTACTAAGTATGAATGTTAATAATTTCATCTATAATACATCGAAGTAAAAATAAATTCTTCTGTTGACAAAGTATAGAAACGAAGCTAAATAAACACGATACAGGAAACAAAAATTGTCTGGTCCTATTAAGAAAATTATCAAGTACGAATCAGTGCTAATCGTCACAGCATGAAAGGAGTGATAGAGGAAGGGGATAATCGATAGACGAATTTCTCAATGAAAATTGAGCGATGTCTTTTCGTATAATTTTGTATTCACATTACAGAAATATTTCAAAGTTCGCTACGTTATCTAGAAACATTATTCTATCAAACATTGTTTTGATAATCTTATACCCTCCGAGAAACGTTCCGCAATAAGTATTTGTACCTCCACACGCTCGTGGCAATATCATCGATTCAAAGAAAAACATCGTCGTCTTAGCTCCTCGAGTTGTATCGTCTTTCTGTCACTCGTCTTTACTACTTTCTCTTATTCGACGTTCCTTGGCCCCACCCGAGGCCGCCACTCTTCACTCAGCATCCCCGATGTCAGCCCGACAAATATCTTTCGATGGGATCGGTCGCATCTCGCGCATCCATCCCCCGCCCCCCTCCTCCCCTCCCCTCCCCTCCCCTTCCCCCGTTATCGCAGGCCCATGTCCGTCGAAAGGAAGGAAAAGCAAACGGGGAGGAAGAAGACAGGAGAGCAAAGTCCCCGGTTCCCGATAGAAAAATACGGCTGGTCGTTCGGGTGAAGTATTTCGATGAATATGAAAGTGACGGGCACCTAATCCCGGCTGAAATTTATGTGACCCCCTGGATATCCCCCCAGCGTTGACCTGGGTCCACGGAAAACGGGCAGCCCCTCTCAGGCCAGATAACGTATCGAGGCTCGCGCCATCCTCGAGGACCCCATCCGTTTTAACCTACGGCCGCGTATATTACGCCTTGCCACGTTCCCGTAACGATTGATATGTAACCCATTTCTAATGACTCGGAACGCTCGATCAAGAGAAAGAGCCGCGGCCGGTGCGTTAATTAATTCACCCGACGACGCATCGTTCGGTTTTTCACTCTCTTTCGTGGATTCGTCTTCCCCCCCATCGCGAGCTGGATAATGCTGCCGGCGTCGGGGCTGCTCTTCCGGTAAACTTTCGCGGAAGCTCCGACGTGATCGATTTCACCTTGCTGCGCGGGCTTAACCGAGGCGGTCCGTTCAGGTTAAATTATTAGATCGGTGTAAAAATAATTCAGGCATTCGCTGCAAAAACAACTTAACCCAGTTTAGGTTTGGAAGCGAAAAAGACAAATGAAATATTTATCTACCGATTGCATCTGGCGTAATTGAAAGGAACGGAGTTTTATAATACAATCAAATATTTTTAGCACTTGACATTAACTTGAGGCAGTCGTTGATTTCCAAAAAATGCAGAAACAGATTTATGTTGTTTCTGTGATTATTGGATATTCTTATTGAGAAAGCGAGTAAAATTAAACGAGAAACTGTATTTACTTTTTTGTGAAAAATTTGTTTTTTTTTTAATAATAGCAAAGATTAGTACATGTGAAACAATTTATATATTCTTCATTAATTATTAAGCCTACTGTATTTAAACGCATTAATCATTAGAATCATCTAAGATTTCATTTGAACACAAGAACTATTTGCAAACTTTCTTTTTATTTGTGCCAATATTTATAAAATGCGTTCAAAAACACTCCGAATTATGAAATAATTTCATAACCATTTCTACGAATGAATTTGAATTGCCGAGATCTACAGAATGCATTTTTTAAATTCTCATTATAGGCTCAGATAAAAGAGTTGAAAAATGTGAATACTCTTTTTTTTGTCATTCATTCTTGTCACTCATTTTTGTCATCATTCTTTTTTGTCACGTGTACAAACACTTGTGCGAGCTACTTTAGAAATTCGAAGCGCGAAACCTTTACCGAAACAAATTCGTGAAACATGAAACTGCTGTAGTAAATGATCGCAGGAAGAAACGCGGAAAATCATTCTTTCCGCGCATGTAAAGCGTCGCGTATGATCGATGGTCCGTCGGCGCAGTGACGTTACCAAGAACAAATTGGATTCGATTTCGTAAGAGAGGGCGCGTAATCGCGAGAAGGGGAAGAAGGGAGAAGGCGGCGTGGCGCGGCGCGGCACGATTTGTCGAAAGGATACGGCTGTCGACAGGGCAGAAAGGGAACGTTCCCCGTGGAAGTCGGTGATTTTGTTTTGGGTACGCCGTTGTCGATGTGGTCCCCCACGCGAGCCAGGATTTTCGGGATTCTCTCGTCTTTTTCTCCTCTCGGTCGGGAAACCCGTCGTGTCATTGTTTACACTCACCTGTATATACGAACATATATAACAATGTCACGCACACACCACGCCCTCGTTTGTTTCTTTTGTTCCGCGTCGCAGCCAGGGGTTCGCCCTCGGTGGGGCAGGGTGGCTTCGACAATCGAAGAAACGTGCCAGATCGAAACGATAAACGTACGAGATGTGGAGGTCGACACGCCACGTCTCCACTGGATCCATTTCGAAGGAGGTCACCGTACTAGAGCTTACCAAAACCCGAATACCGTTCCTTTCACGATATTAGCCCTTCGGCGCGTTAACGGCCACGACAGTGTCCAGAAAAGCCACATGAAATCGCAACTACTCCCTTAACCCCTTGAACTGGAATTTATTTTCAGTTAGCACTGCTCAGACAGAGGATTTCATTTTCTTAGTGTTAAGAGAAGCGAATGATACAGAATCTTGTGATTTTGTTGATCAAATAATTTGTTACTACTAAAAATAATATTTGTTTCACGTATTTATACGAATGTTTATTGTTATTATACACATATAAGTATATGATTATTGACAGGAAATTCTTCAATAGTGTTTAAGAAAAATATTACAGTTGTACAATTATTGTACAATTGTCCCACTTCTGAAACCAATGTTGCGAAGCGTTCGGCCTCGCCTCGCCGGTGAACTCATTGTTAACACTTTATTCACAATTAACAATAATAACAATATATCTAGATCTGTGAGTATTATTTATAGGCGCCCTCAAGCTTTGACAGCTCGAGAGAATCTCGCGTCTCGCTTCTCATTAAACAACTTCATTGGCCGGAAACCACCATATCGATCCGACGGCCAACTTCTCTCGATCTTCACAATTGACAGCTTCCATCGTAACAATATTATTTAATCGAAAAGTTAAATAAGACGCATTTCAATATAATGTAACAAACAATATCTGTATATATGTATAGAGGGAAGTTGCCAATATCCTACGAGTTTCCTAAAACTCGTATTCCATTTAAAATTCGCTTAAAATTGAATTGTGGCGGCAATTAGCCACATCTCTTGAAATCTTACTTAATCGTGATAATTTCTAACATTTTATGATTCGCAAGAACGTGTTTCTGTGAAGTCTCCGGCAATTTCTATAAAATAGGTAAGACTAATGTAAAATTTTAACAATGTTAAATATGCATTACCTATTTTAGTGATAGTACAATTGTATTTTATTATATAATTATATAAACATAAAAATATAGATATAATTATGTTTTATGCTAATATTATCTTAGATTACGTACAATACTCTGACTGTGCAAATATTCACTGAATTCAACATTGTCGTTATCATTTTTGTATGAAATATCTTCAATTCATTTAGTTATATCGGGTAATGTTTCTACGTGACATATATTTATTATTCTCCCCTCAGAAAAAATATAATAACTTCCATAGACCAATGTCACTGGCAAAATAACCATTATTGCACTTCATTAGTATGTTGTGTCCTGCATTTACTTTATACGATATTGATCTCTATAGATCTGTAATATTGTAATGTAAGGCGAGCGTTAGAAAATAAGGACAATTTAGCTTTTAACAAATATTTATCCAGTCATTTTTTGTACCACCATTCACAGAATATCGATATTTTTTGGCACTATTTGTAGAAATGATATGGCCCGTATAAAAACATCGTAACTTATTCAAAATTAAATACTTTTCAGTGAAATTTTGGAAAATAATATAAAACGGTTGAAAGAATTTATTATAATTATTACCTATGTGATTCTGTTACACTTTGTGGGGTCCCAACGAAGTCTCACTTCGATCCTTCGAAGAGGATCTCCCAAGACTCCCATAGTCTTCCCCGCTGGGCGGTTAGAGTTTTACACAGAACTTTATAAAGAACTTTATTATAAGGTGAAGATCACGCTGAACTATGTATTGCCAAAATGAGCCTCGAGCGCAGCGAGGCATGCATTCGTATACCCTCGCACAATAGGAGTCACCGGACTTTGATCACCTAGACCCGATACAGTTTCTAGGCCGAGAGGGGGCACAGTATAACCCATGCTTTTGGTGGCGCAAGTATTTTGGCAAAAATGACACCTAGGTCAGCCTAATCGATGACTCACGTAAAATGTTTGGGGTAGTGCATAACAGTAGATTCTAATACAAATTAAATTTCGTGTTTGATATAGAATTCTGTTAGACGTACGTATACAAAAGGTTCTCCGACTTTAAACCGCTAAACTACAAAAGATTAATCTACAGATTACAGCGGAAAGAAGAAAGATATGTTATACTAAGTTCGTCAATAAATGCTTCGTTACAGGGGTGTAAACATATCTATTGTACGTACGAAACTGGTAGCAACACATTTTCCATTACAGCAGGTAGAAGGTCTACAGTATTTATGCGGTCTTACAAAAGGGTTTGTTCTACAAAGGTGAGTACGTATGACGTTCAACGACGTGAAAACGCAATTATTGAAACACAGCAGAATTCTACGTAGTGTTATTAATTCCATTGTTTGTTAATGTTAACCTTACATCCGACCACAAAGACAACATTTCGAAATGAGAAATTAAAAACAATACACGATCATTTGTACTATTATTTTATTATTATGTTACGGCCAATTATTACATTATTATGTTATTATATTATTATTATTATTATTATTATTATTCGAAAATTATGTATTTCACGAAATAAACTTTTCCGACACAATTTTCACCGACAATTATTCATCGACAGTATTTCACCGGTGACATCGATTTTTACCAACTTTCATCGATAGCGTCGATTTTTAACCGAGTATAATAAAATGGAAATATGAATCTCGAATATGACGATCTTAAAAATTAGATTCTGATATTCCGGGAGCGATGAAGACTTTAGTTTTTTGTTTCGATATTTGTTACTGTGTTACAAATTATTGGAAATGCAATATTTATCCTTCATATTGTTACGATGGAAGCTGTCGATTGTGGAGATCGAGAGAAGTTGGCCGTCGGATCGATATGGCGGTTTCCGGCCAACGAAGTTGTTTGATGAGAAGCGAGACGCGAGATTCTCTCGAGCTGTCAAAGCGAGAGGACGCATATAAATAATACTCTCCGATCTAGACACATTGTTATTGTACAGTTAATCTTATAAGAGTTGTATATTGTGTTAATTGCGAATAAAGTGTTAAGAATGAGTTCACCGGCGAGGCGAGGCCGAACCCTTCGCAACAATATTATGTGATCTACATAATGTTATGATCAAACGATGATTCTTCTTGCGTTGACATATTCTTTCTACAATAAAAAGAAAATCTATTTTTCACTTTTTTATACTGTTTTATATTTACGTTATTCGTACGATTTTCAACAAATAATCAAATACAATTGGCATTACTTTATTCTCTTTTTCTTTTGTAATATGCCGCTTTTTGAATTTTGTAAATATCATTCATACTGTGGTTTCACATCGGTCCGTTATTTCTCGCTCGGCACTAAAAGGGTTAAAACATGCGATGAATATAATATATAAAAGCGTAATAAACGACGACAAGAGGTACAATGGAAATATAACGGTTTTTAATAACTTCAAACTGAGAAAGGTAAACAGTCAATGAATACGTGGCATAAGAAATAAATATGGACATAACGTAATTATTTCATTTCGTTTGTACAATTTTATTCTAAGATAATAAAGAATAGAGAAATAATAACGGTTGTTTATCGATTGATTTATGAATGACAATTAAATCAGCAATCTCGTAGTTGAAAAATTCTTCCGCGTAGGAGTTCCGAGGTGCCTCTTCTCGACCATTCTGATCGCGGCAATGCACAGCATCGAAGAAAACGTTCGAGTTATCGCCTATCGAGACCTTTCCACGTCAGGTGAGTTTCCAAAGATACAGAGAGCATAACAATCGGCGCTCGGCCAACAGTTTTAACGACGAAACTTGGCCGGCTCTCTCCATTATATCGCCGCGCTTCACCGTACGTTTTCAGGTTTGTTTGGGAAGATAATAACGAGCCAGCTGCGGCAACGAACCCGCATCGTATAACAATTTACCGGCTAATCAAAAAACTTTGTTAAGACTGAAACTTGGTTAATTAGCATCTTCACCGAAGTGGCTGCTTACCTTGCGGACCTACTCCGCCGACCGGAAGAACGCCCAAGAAATTGTACAAAGTACAAGTCGGCACGGTATCGATTCTGCGATTAACAATGCTAATTTGATGCTGAAACGGTTCCATGGACTCCTCGTTGAATCGAACCGCGACGAATAAGTCATCTCTCGCTATTAGAATCTCTCGCTGCGCACAATATTGTATTGTTTTCGAATGTCTGACTTCATTATTTCAAATTGTTTTCTTTATGCTATCAGTTCTCAAGATACGAAAACTTTCTGTTCGCTTCCCACAAGGAAGGTTATGTGGAACATAATTTACCGTAGACGTTGGCTAGCTGCCGGACTATTACTTTAACGAAATCTTCAAATTTCTGTGGAGATCATAACGATCCGAATATACGATAATAGTCAGAATATATATCAATTTATTCAGAATCAATATGTACAAGGTTATAGATTTGCATTTTAATTTAATTTAATATTCCTATCGATAGTTTAGACATAATGTATGTGTTAAGTATTTGAAGAAGCACCTACCTGTGTTATTAAAATCGTAGAAGGAAAGCTATGGAATATGCATGTTTATGGAAATACATTTAAATTAAATATTCAACAGTAACAGCGCTATTATAACTTTATCGATATTGTATATTATCGTAATTAACAAAGTTAAAGTAAATATTGATTTTAATATCTTAATACCGAATTAAAAACAATATTGCATGCAGGTGTACTTTGAACTGTATTTAATCCTTTTTGAAATGAAATATTAGTAGAAATAATGTTTCAGAGACCCATCGCCACTAACTATGGTTTTAACATGTGCTATAGAGGTCACTCTCATAAGTAACTTTCAAAAGGTTCCAGCCGTTGCTTGTCATTCTTAAACAGATTAATAACAAAATAACACAAATAAGTAGACGTATCTTTTTAATCCTGGCTTAAATTTCGGATAATAATTACTATTATGAAGTTGAGAAAAAGTAAACTAAAACTAGTAAAACTAAACTTTTACTATAATTTTCACTAAACTTTTACTAGTTGAGGACAAAGAAAAGTATTTAAGGTTTTTAAGACATAAAGATAATTCATATGAAACAAAAAATATAATATTATATTATTAACCCTTTGCATTCGAATGGTGACTCTGAGGCACCACTAAAATTATTCTATTACGTTCCAAAATAATTTTTATAACAATAAGGCTTAGATTAAAGAATAATCTTATAAGAATAAGGCTTAGATTTGAGTAAAGAAGTCAATAGACATCTTTTATAACTTTAATTGAACGCTGTATTCACCACAGCAGTAAAAAAGCTCCTTCTATAATTTTAATTGACTACTGTTTCTATAAGAGGAGTCAGTAAACACTTTTGAAAATTTTAATTTAGCACTCTATTGCAAAATGCTTGTTTCAAAATATCAATATAAAATTATTTTATACAGGTAATTATATTTGTTCAATTGATCTCTTAGACTATTTTATAATAACTATAAAATCAATTCTATAAAAATAAATATTATACATACCTATATATCTAAATTCTGAAGAAATAATATTAACGCTTAAACGACCGAGTGGGCTAAAAAATATCATACCCTTAGAAATTACTAAAGTTATTGTAAAAACTACCTTTATAAAATATTAGTTATAAGATTAATGAATATACGGATTTTTCATTTCTTATATGTATATGTTTTTCATTTTCAAACGAGAAAATCGCTGGTCTTAGAGTAAGCCTACGGGAAATAATATGCAGCCGTTTAAGTGTTAATGTGGGACTTGAATCGTGGAGGCTTCAATAAAGTAGTCCTTCTTCCCGTAAAGTATCCGTTTTATTCTTTCAAGGCGTTATAGATATCCAGGGAATAATCTCTGTCTCATATATATATCATTCTAATAAACATGAACAATAATAAATATAATGTGTCCAAGAAAGTAGGAAGTTTTGCGTCTAATCAGGCTGCTCGGTACAAAATAGCGCGTTTATATATGGCATTCTCGGCAATAGCTTCGTGCACATATCCTTTTGATTTTAAAAGACACTGATCACTCGCCTCCACCCTTCTTCACGTTTTCAATTTGTACGTTCTTTTGCGCAAACCCCGTGAGCCGCGAGGTCTCGCGCCACCTTCGCCCTCTGTTCTCGTCCGATTCGAGCTTTATCGCTATTAGAAAATAAATAAAGAAAGGAACTAATCCGCTCGATCAAAGATTCCTCCACGTCCGGCAAAGATGGCGGTCCTCGTCGCGCACGGTTCATCAGTGAATACATTTGTCTCTCATTTCTCTCTCTCTCTCTCTCGCTCTTTTTTTTATTATCACTACGAATCACCTCGAATTGCACGACGATCAAGCGCTGCACCAATTTTTCTCTTTGGAACGCAATAACGCAGGGATAATTAGCAACAATTTTCGAAATAATGCGTTCGCATTGCAATCATTCGATTCCTTTCTTTCACCGACACTGATCGAATACATACGGAAGGAAAAAGAATCGATCGATCGGGAATACCTGGATTTCGAACTGAATTTTGCTACTAGTCAAACTCGTTGAACGCGAGTCCCATTAGTTATTCTTTCCAGATCGACCGATACCTTTTTACAAATGTTGATATCGATAATATTTCATTGAAATAACAATAATACGGTTAACCCTCAACGATCGCAGGTCATTTTTTACGCGACAAGAGTACTCGATGTCCTAACACGTGCGAAGAGACTCGCGACCGTTAAGGGTTAATTAGCTGTATAGAAATAAATATAAACTGTTACGTGATAGACTTTTCGTCTGGTCGATGAATAAGATAATAAACAACCTGAGGAATTCTAAAGAATTCACGAAGACTATTGTTCCATTGATTTATAGTACGGAAACGTTACCATAAGTGTAGTAATATTAACTGATAGTGCAGTTTCGTAACAAGGAAACTTCGATTCCCATTAGTCTCTATAATAGTGAAAGTGAAAATAACTCGACAGAACCTTCGAAAATGATATCACAAAACTTGGAACTTGACAATTTATATCGTACTTTAGTTGAAGAATGAAAAAATTACTGTTTATATTATTATTAAAACATTTATGTCTGCACCAGCCCTGTCCAAAGTCTTTTTCCATACTCGGTCTAAATATTTCGGATTTTCCTTATGCGATAAATCCTCTAATGTTGGTTCTTAATTATGATGACTCGTATTTAGTTTCTTTAAAACTCGCGATACAGTTCGAATTATAACGACAACCACCACAAATACAGCGAGCTGCGTATGTATGTCCAATCTATGGACAAGACTGATTTAAACTAATTTCACTTGTAACACTTACGAAATCTTTGGATCTACGAATTATTGCACTGCGCAACTATTCGAATTCACTCGCCCGTCGTAATATCTAAAATCGTGTTTTTACGAACGCCTTGTGCATATGCTTAGGATCGACGCGTCGACTGTTGGGAAAACGTTCGCCGTGTACACTGTCGTTTGCCGCATTTCTCACTTGACTGCAAATTATACGACGACCAATGATCACGTCACTGTTTTATCTAGCTGTCAATTGAATCTCGATGGACGTTCACGTGAGAAGTCACGCGACACATATTGATGCTCTTTCGATACAACACAATGTTCGGGAAACTATTCGACACGTATTTTTGTCACGTCTGCAATCGTTCACTTTGTAGGCACGAAAAAAACTCTCCAAGTCTTGGAGATCAAATATTTGCCGCGATCAATGATTCTCGAGGTACTAGACACGATTTCATGCACAATTTTCATCACTTTTAAGACATTCAGTTAGAGAATTTTTCAAGCTATCCAAAAGATACTACAAAAAGTTATCTTTCGACTCATAAAGATAAATTATAAATGTTTGAAGTAAGTATACATACTTCTTTAATCATAATACCTTCTGATATACCTAACATGGTATCTAAAAATCCAATTGTCTCAGAAAAATTGAAACATAATTTATTTTTGTCTCCGTTATTATCAAAGCGAAAAAAATAATCATATCATGAACATAAAAGTGTTATTTTTAAATAATAAGATATTTAATTTATTTTGATTTGCATCATAGCTACGTTCACAGCAACGAAAATACTTAATTATGTCAGTTTGGAAAACACCTATTTAAAAAATAGATGTGTTGTAGAAATGCAATTCCTACAAATTTCAAGTATCTTATCTTCGATACGATAGATAATACTCAAGAATACAGTATACGAAAAGAAATGATAAATGTGGGTGTAGAAAATCAATATCAAGTAGCCTTCTGTCTTCTGTTAATTACCGATAATTAAATTAAAGTTTTGGAGCGTTGGAAATTAGACTGTCGTCTACAAGTTAAAATATACATGTCGAATATTTTTGTTCTGTTATCATATCGTACCAATGTGTCACGTGCTCGGTTTCTTCGAACTATTACTGTTAGGTGTCTCGTGGTTCCCATGGTTCCCATGGTTCCTATGGCTGCCAGAAACGGTGCAAGGGTGGCAGTCGACGCGTTGATGTTCTCGTGGAAATGATAAAGTCAAATCTCGAGAAGACATTACAGAGGAGAATCGCAACGACTAGGAGAAACATCGACGCAAGAAGAGCAAAGTGTGAGGGACGATCGGGGATCGTCCTACAACCTTCGTTTCCCGCCCCCACCCCCCACCCCTGATCACTTGTATTACACCATTTACGTTCATAAGTCTACTACGATATTTTACACGCTCGCGACCCCGCTATGTACACATCGAAATTTCTCTGTCTCTTCTGCCGGAGGAAAGTCAGTCTTCCCATCAAGCCGCGGACACGAGCCGTTCCGTTCCACCTTCACGCTCAGGTGGAACGCGAGACCACGGGTCGTAAGCCATTCGGATACGACTGGGAGATGAAGATCCTCTGGGGAAAATGGGAGAGGGTTGGAATGAGGATAGACTACGAGTATAATTCCATTAAAAGCTTCTACCGAGAACAACGATGACACAACGTGTATCTCAGAAAATAGCGGAGAGAATTGACCTCAGCAAAACGTGCAGTCGCACATCAGTAATTACCGTAACAGCTTCGCCATCAATAGTAATCTTCTCACTCGTCGCAGGTATTTGTTCTAGCCGGACGACAAATCAGAACAGTTACTCAAAACTTGGACACCGTATACGTGGAATTAGAATTCTTTTTCATCATCGCACGACTACCCATTTAAATCTTTATACCAAAAACACTTTAAAAAGTCCTTCATTATTTCCCGTTCAACACTTTGAGCGCCAAATTCATTTCACTGAATGGATGAACGAATGAACGAAATGCTTGTCACAGTTTTCGTGTTGCAAATCTTCTCATATGGTTGACACTATCTTCACCATAATTTTTCGATGACTGTAGCCAAAGTCGAAAAAAATTAAATAGAAATTACGAAAATTACATCTTCGGTAAAAATAGCGTTAATCACTTGATTTGACCTAATGTGACTTGACTTTCTAAGCAAAGTATACGTTATTGTAATACAAACAAATGCAATGTAGCATTATGTTTAAACGAGGATAAAAATTATTTTGAAATGTCGTGAGAATTGAGACAATTTATTTCAGTACTAATGCGTCAAAGTGCGAATTGTATACAAAATATAAAAACCTGAAAAAATCGTCGGATCAGTAACTTTTTTGTATCCTCCAATATATTTTTATATGGGAGCCGTCGTTTATTTAATAAGTATTGATTACTTTTAAAAACTGTTCATAACCTGAAACTTGTCGAAATAGCTGAAATACCTTATTAATAGCCGCAAGGACTATTAAGTGGGAATTACTAAGGTATACTCGAATATTAAATGACTCAGTGATTCTTAATTAACAGACACGAAAATTACGATAACTTTTGAAAAGGAAGACAGATAAATGTTGGTTCGCAGATTGCTGAAAACGTTGTTTCATCGAAAGGTATTTTGTGCAGCTGAATAGCGAACGAGCTCAATGACGAAAGCTAGGCGACACCTACTGGACCATTGATCACGTGAGAAGACGTATAAAAAAATGCTATTAATACTTGGTGCACGAAGAATCGAACGCGCAAGCTTCGCGTCTCGTGGTTGAAAGAGTGAATATCAAAATTGCATACAGCTTGAAAGTCGAAAAGGAAATGTTGCTGTGCGATCGAGCAAGATATAGAAAATCGGGAAAACTCGAGACCGTTTAATAACGGGTGACATTTAAAAAGTATAATTAGTCGATGAAATTCCATGAAACTTACCGAATAGCTTCTACGTTAGCCGCGCAAAGAAAATGCTACTAGATTATACTGTGCGGAGAGACGGTTTTTATAAGTCATTGAATATAGCTCTGAACTTCGAACATGAATTCTTACAATCTGTTAGCGCGACAATTGTACAAAGATTCTAGAAGAGATAGAAACGCTCTCACCGGAATCAGTTCGCGTAATTAGTCTGCGCTTCAACTTAGAAATCCCAGACGTTTCTTCGATTGTCTATGAGTGAATGTGAAACTCGTTTCACGAAATATCATAAGAATGCACCGCAAGGGAGTAGAGATAAATTCATATATCGAATGAAATAAATGCTTGGACGTGTCGATATCCCGCGATGAACTGAACGTGCTCGAAACGGTACAAACTGTGGCTTGACAAAGATAGATCCGTTACCGTATTGCCATCCTGATACGATTGAAAAAAAGACGGTGCGAATACAGCAGCAGTTATTCGCAAATCAAGCGTATTTAATTCCTATCGGTTTAAGATCACATGAGATAAATTTGAACGTCCAAGGGAAGACGAAACACTCGCGGACGAAATTGTTAATTGTCAACGAACCAATGAAAGTATATCGCGTACGCGAAATTCGAAACGCGACGACATTTACATAATTAATTTGAAGGACCCCGCGCCCGGGGAAATGTTAACGAGGCACGCGAAGTTTTTCCGCGGAACGTCTGACGCTGAAACGAGGGAACGATCACGCGAATCCGGCTCTCAAATTGATGCGATTTGAGATAAGCACCGCGTTAATGACATCGCGTTTCTCGGGGAAACGGCCGCGTAATCAGGACGAACGCAAATGCACTCGGATGAGCTTGGCTGAGAAGCGACGTAGCGAGATGCGGGACAGGAAAAACATTCGAGCAATTATTTCTCCCAGTGTGAAACAATGCGTGCTGTCGCGTCTAATGAACGAGTCGAACGGATTTGGCGGTACGGCAAATATTTTCCACCAAGCAAATGAATAAAACAATGGGAAGCACTGCTAAGCGACAACGCTTTCTCTTGCACCGAAACCGGATAGACACGTGGTATGGAGAAATTGGGATAACGCGTTCGAAGATTGTCGGACGACTAATAAACGCGGACACAGAATGGAATCGAGAGAAGCTTGAGGGATCTCAAGACAGAAGGTGATTCGCGAAAATCAACAACACATGGAAGCCATCGGAATAATCAGTATATGTCAGTTTAATCACACACAAGTGGTCTAATGTACAATTAGGAGGTTGCCTCGACCGTTTCTTTGGTATCGTTGCAGTGAACTGATTCACGGTGATCGCTGTAGGACGTTCTAGTTTTTAACCACACACCTATGTACATTTACTTCTCGCACCTGTATCGTTACGGTAAATCGT
The DNA here is from genome assembly GCF_028453695.1 of Augochlora pura. Classification (NCBI taxonomy): domain Eukaryota; kingdom Metazoa; phylum Arthropoda; class Insecta; order Hymenoptera; family Halictidae; genus Augochlora; species Augochlora pura. The sequence goes on along the minus strand of NC_135773.1, from coordinate 17,952,507 downwards.
CTACCTCGCTACTCACGAGAAACAAAGCTTATTCGAGATTAACGGTATCCGTCTCGGTGGCCAAGTCTCGGACACGCCTCTAAATACGTCGTGACTCGTTGGTTCACGCGCTACCGATCGTCCACCGATTTTCACTTTCGCTTTCGGCTTCGCCTCGTCGTCGCTTGGTCCGTGAACGAGTATCCTCTCGCGATCGGCAGGCTCGAGCTCTCTACAAACTCGTCGCGATACCACTCGGATCGGTCTAGACCTTTATCGAATATCTATGGTCGTACAACTAAAGTTTACTCGGTCGTTACTCATATAAATACTTAATCGTTAAATGCTGTATTATATAGATACCTCTGTCGTATCGCGATTACGGTGCCGCGTTTGCATCGACCCGTATCGACGACCCTGGAAGGAAATAAATTATTTCATGCGTCTATCTATTGCGTCCGGTGTGTCGAGCGGTTGAAACGTCTCCCGACGATCTGGAAGATAATGTACAGTCCGCGAAACAAAACGGCTACCGATCCCCGCTGCTCGATACTACGTCTATTTACAATCGATCGGCGAACGACGTTCGCCGGCTACTCTCGGGCGAGCGCCTCGACAACAAGAACACGGATCATGAAATCGGCTCGAACACGTGTGACGATCGGATATAAAAACGGGCTCCATCGTTGGCACCTGCGAGGTTGCGTCCGCCGCAAACTCCTATTGTTCGTTGATGGATGAAATGATTGTTGCTCCCAGTCGCGAATAGTATCGTGAAAGAAAGCTCGGCGCAGTATCTGCGTTTCTATGGATTCGAAAATGAATCTATGAATGCGTCGTAACACGGCGAAACGGATGGACGTCGGCCACGGTATACTTATCGATTAGAGTTGGACATGTTTTATTCGAACGAATCAAATTTTATTGCAAGGAGTTAGTCAAAAGTTTGCTCGAAGAATCTATTCGAAATATTATCCGAATAAAATTTTATTCGCGTAACGCCGAACTCTATTGTCGATATAGCGTGACGTTTTGGTGTTTCGGGTCGCGCTCGCTTGCTAAATCGAAGCGCTAATTTGCTTCCGAACGCCCGAGCACTCGGGCATCCGAGTCCTAAGGTATCCAAATACTCGAAAACTTCAAGTATGAAACGAATCGGTGTATCGAACAATTCAAACACTCGCGTGTCCGAGTTCTCAAGTGTTGAAGCATCCGATCGCCGAACACCGGAGCACCGAACGATTCGACTGATTAATCACGCGAGCGGTCAAGACGATCGGCTACTCGCACACTTGGCGAACTCGGCCGTTCGCGTCTTCGATTTCACGATTACTTAAGTGATTTGTACTAATCGTCCTTACTGTGACCGTAAATTGTTTCTACGGAACAGCAGAATCTCTCGGATACCGAAAACGTTGCGCGCTGTGAAAAATTCGTCGGAATCTGTGTTCCGAAAGTTGCCCCAAAATCGACAAATTTACTATCCGCGTAGAAAATCATAAAAAAATACTTCGATCAACAAAACCAACGGCGAATCTTGCGCACGGTGTAAGAAGGAGAGATGGACCGACTACGATTACCCCAGCACAAGTTTTCCGCGACACTAAACATTTTCTTCCTGAAGTTCCCGCGACAGTTGCTATGTTGCCATCGGTGCTGACCGATAACTTACTTTTTTTAAATTATATTTGTAGCGCGTACTCGCGCACGCAGTAGAAACTCTCATCGAGTGTACGAAAGCTTTGTTAGAGCACCTGGCGAACTACGTCGAAAGTAAACTTTCGAGATCGTAAAAATAGGGACGAAGTCCGTGCACTTCTCCTTCTTTCACCGTGATCTTACGTGAACGCGTTCCAAAGCCATTCGAAATATCAGACTTTATTGTAACGCTTTCAGCCGATCAAGAAGTTCAATCGCGGCGTTCAATTATAAAACGCAACAAGCCCGTCACAACGTGGATCCTCCCGTGGAACAAATTCGAAAACGTTCGCCGCCGCCGACGAATGATTATTATCAAAAAACTATCGGTATTCGGGTCAAGTTGCCAGCTATACGTGGTCGAAAGCATTCCTCAAGGAATTCGTCTCGCGACCAAACTATAGTTATTTTGTCAAACTCGTTGACGCTGTCGGACAGCAAACCGTTTAACGAGCCCACGATTTTCGCCACTATTCGTTCTGCGACTACTAAGTTCGCGAACGAGTCACTTCCTTACCTGGTATTTACTGACACATCGAGGAAAATGTGCTGATCTACTTCGAAATACTACTGTTTCTACGATAGCTGCGCTACGCGAAATACATCGGTGCGTAGAGGATACACATATAATTACAACTCTGCGGCGCGAAATGACTGTTATCACGATGCCCGCGGATCGCCGCCTCTACCGTTCACCTTACCGCGTAATCCTGTATACATAATTACCTACGACGTCTAAACGTGACGAATACAAAGTGTGCGTATACCCACGCGGTATTTTGTAGTGTGTTTATTTGGCAGTATCTCGTGTTCCGTTCGTCCTCTGTTTCCGCTCTATCACCGACGGCGGACCTAGTCCAGCCTCCTCGATCCGGGCTAGTCGATCGATCCGGCTGTTCGTTGCTCGATCCTACGATCCCTCGCTTCTATGTACATACATGCAATCTTTGGTTTCGCTACGGAGCAATCTAAGCGTATACGGAGTACCAAAAAAAATGGCACCGGCACCATTCGACAGCAGGTTCTCTTTCTCCGTCCGCAACACTCCTCGGTTCCATTCGATATCTACGAAGTCGTTAGGCCTGCTCCCTGAAAGAACGGAGTTACGATGCTACGCGTTGCTCGACGATACTACTTTATGACACCTTGGGTCCAACCGAATCGAAGCCGAGACTCGTCGGATTCACGTAGCAAGGAACTTCCGATTGACACAACGGTAATCACTGTTTTCGATATCTCCTATCGAACGCCCGTTTCTACGATAATCTGCTGTCTCTGCTGTGTTTCCCTCGCAACTGCTTCATTAAGCCTGTCGATATTAAACACAGTTTACTCGTGAAATTCGACGGAAGTTTCGAGCTTGTCTCGGTCCATTCGCTCTTGCGTAGACATCCAACTTGGGGATCCTTACGTTACAGAGAGCCTTCATATTGACTCCATAGAGTATTTAAATATATGTGTATACGTATGCGTATTAGATAGATATTTGGTACCGCTTCGTGGTATAGTTTCGTTTCCTAATCGCGAGGTTCGTCGAATTAGCACTGGAGTAAATACGCTAGCTACGGAGAGCTTCCTCTTTCTTCGTTCGTTTGCTTTCCCTTTTCCTGTTCTTTATAATACAATAATATGTATGTCTGTCTTTCTGTGATAACCGTCCTGTCTCTGTGTAATTATCCGTGTCGTGTGTATACGCGTTATGTCTTTATACGTAACCTTAACACCTGGAATACAAAACGAAGCGAAGGTTGTCAGTCTTGGGTGATGAAACGTCGAAAGTACGATGGCGACTCGTAACGACGCGGCAGAATCGATCGTGGAAGAAAAGTAATTGAACGCGGACGATAAATCGATCGTTGTCCACGGTCTCTCGGGAAGGGGAGGTAACGAAAGAACAATTCAGCCTCAAAGTCTCATCAGTCGTTAGTTGTGCAGCATGCATCGCTTGCATGACGGCACGAAAGGCAGTGGTATGCCTGCTACAATTTTCATGCAATGCTGTTAGCGCGTCGGCACGTGACAATTGTATGGTCCCGTCGGATCATTCTTGTGTGCGTCGGAATCTTCTATCTTCATGTTGTGCTAATGGCGTAGCATCATCTCCTGCGATTAGAACAGGAGGGGCGGCATCTTCATTAGGTAGTTAGGATTTTTTTATGTAGTTCTACTCTTGTCTAAAGGGGTCCCCTTTGGCAACTTCACATCATCGATGGCACCAGTGTGAAACCTTCTAAGAAATCCTTTCAGTTCAATAATACGATCCACAGTTCAAATCCGTCAATATGCCGATCTATCTTTTCTGTGCACCTACATCAAACGTGAACTTATAAAGGCAGCAGCTTTTGCAGGTTATAGAGGCCAGGCTAGCTCAATGTGCACCCCTGGGGAACATCAACTGAAAATGCTAGAAACTAGCCTCTACGAAATAGCGAATGAAAAAAATTGAATGTCATGAATAATCGTCGCATGGCGGAAGTGACAGGTCAGTAGTTTATACTACCTGATGAAAATGCCACCCCTCCTTTTCTAATCGCAGGAGATGATGCTGTGTCATTGGCACAACATGAAGATCGAAGATTCCGACGCACACAAGAAAGATCCGGCTGGCCCAGAGCAGCGAGGGACTTGACAGACATGACCATGCAATAGTTACGTGCTGACATGCTGACAGCACTGCATGAAAATTGTAGCAGGCGTGCCACTGCCTTTCGTACCGTCATGCAAGCGGTGCATGCTGCACAAGCTCAGCATCTGTCACTTCGGGAACGGTTAAAACGGTCCCCGATAGTTAATGTGTAATACATATATTTTAAAACGTGGTAACTGTATACGGGAAATGGTTGAGCCTTGATGGTTGAAGGTTTGGCGATCTGATTGCTTTAGGAGTGTGCTCCTCGCTAGGACGGTCGAGGAACCGGGACCGGGCCCATAAAATGGTTGGACCATGTTGCGTCCAAACATTGGTACTTACTTATTCGGGTTCAAAAATTGAGCATACTGGAATTTGTCAACTCGCCTGTGTCGTTTTGTCGTGGGAATGTGCATTTTTCTTTTCCTTTTTGTTTCCGTGTCGTGTCTGTGCGTACGTGCGGACGGGTGTGTTGTTGGGTGTGTATGACTGTGTACGTGTGCACGTGTGTCGATCGATTTTTTTACGAGCCGCAGGGAGGGATATTCCATCTCCAGCTCTATTTTTTTCGGTTTTCACTTTTGTTTTTCGTTTTTTTTTTCCTTTAGTTAATTTAGGCGAGACATCGATGTTACGTTCCTCACTCATCTGTACCGACAAAAGATCGTGCGTACAACTAGAAAATATCTACGGTGTCAGGAGCATTATTTTAGTCGAATAATACTGATCGTGATAGACGCGCTTCGCGCGGTGAGAACGTTCGCCAGGAACAGTCGCGTTTTCGTGGCCGCAGTCTGTTTCATTCATCCTGACTATTCTGTCGCTGAAATTTCAATGAGAAACAACATTTTGTAAACGGGAAACTGGTTGGACAATCAAGTTCCATCCAAATGTATTCACTAGTTGCTAGAAATATCACGCTTCGTGCATCATCTTTTATTGAATAGAGAAACATCGCTGAGTATCGAATTTCATGTTGGTACACAAAATAAGAGTAATTAACATTAACTGCAATTATAAAAACCAACGTGGCTTTTATAATTGCTCGAGTTGTTACGAATTTGAATTCGTAATGCAACAATCTAGAAGCTGTCTACAGTCTCCTCGGTTAGACTTATCAAACGTAGCCTCGAGAACATTTTAAGCTACTTGTCCTTTCCTATTAATCTCAACGATTGATAGGCAGTCTGTCACAACAATTCGAGCTGACAGAATATTCAGGATGAACGCAACACGCCGCGGGAGCTGAGTGATTGTAACAAAGTTCGTTTCGAATTCGTTGTTTCCGGGTACCTGTCAGTCTCGCCACGCGATCACGCGAGAAACGTGTAAAAGGTGAGCACTCGATTGCCTTCCAGACGAGTCTTCTTCTAATACTCTCGATGCGGAGAATCACAGTGTCGCTGTTCGAAGGTCGGTCGGACACGGTCCCGTAAGTGTGGAATTTGGCAAAGCATGATTCGACGGAGTCGTCCACTTACCTGAGCCGCCGCGAGGCCCTCCGTGACTCGCCCCGGGAAAAAGTGTTCATACAAACTGTCGAAGTACGACGAAACGCGACCACACGTGTATATCGTTACTACAAAAGTTCGAGAGATAAAAAGGTACCGGGTAGACGGTTCACCGGTGCCCCGAGTGATCGTCGCATAGAGCGATCCAAAAGAGAAGCGATCGCGATCGCTTCATCTGGGACAATATCCAGCTCCGTACAGCAAGTGGAAGCACCACTATCGCTGCAGGAAAATCGGCGCACGTATTGTGCCAACCTCTGTCGAAGCACACTAGCTGGAAACTTCGAAAATCCATCGTTCGAACGAGGATCGCCTGCCGGCAGAAGTTAGAGGATGGCTTGCCGGGTCCAGACCAGGTCTAGAACAGTTTCGTAGCAAGGGGAAAACTTTCCATGATTCTGAGAACCTGTCGACGATCTATCTAGAGTTCTTCCGATAGAGCAATCGGCGCCCTTGAACCAGGCTTCATGTCCTTGACACCTATGCCGATGTCGTCGACGGGCACGGGCGCTAGCTTCAGCTGGTTGCCGTTCAGCTTGATATCGTTCACCGAGTGAGACCGCCCGTGAGTGACGAGTGGCTTGGCGGTCTGATTCGTGCTGGTGTTCGAATTCGAGCTGCTGACGGAATTGGTGCTCGGGCTGGTCGCAGGATTCGAGCTCGATGTGCAATTCGCGGTGGTGCTCGAGCCGGAGCTGGAGTTCGAGTTCACGTCCTGCGCAGGACTGGGCACCTGGATGATCGGGTTCGCTTGAATGATCGATTTCGACCTCATCTTTAACCTCGTTGTTGCGTTGTTGCACGAGTTTAAGCCTGGTCCCGTCGCTGGCGGCTGCTCCTGCTCGCGACCTGGGTCAGCCGCGGAATCAGGCGGCGCCGGTAACTTGGTAGTCGCTGGTAATTTCGTAGAGAACGCGATCAATTGGTTCGCGGACTGCGATCGGACCGTGTGACCACCTAACTTGTCCCTCAGCGCCATTTGGTAAGCTACCTCGAACGCTTGGCCTAGAGTTAGAATCACCTCTGTCGCTTGGTCCTAGAACAGGCAAGTCTCGCATCGTACATTTCGCGCAGAAGCGAGCAGCGCAACTGGAACAGGCTGCGTCTCCCTTTTCGTTCGTGTTGCAAGAAGATTTGAAAACGGGAAGTTAGACGCGGTTGCTCCAGTTTCTTTGTCTTACTTTCGAACTCTATTGTGAACGGCTTTCACGGGATACGAATGATGTGCATGTTACGACGGTGCTGGTACACAGCTGAGATTGAATCGAAAGACAAGTTTGGTTTGGTTTGAATTAATGTACTAAGTGCGTGCTGCCGGATAGTACGCGATGTTTTGAATAGCCTTTTGCTACCATGTGCTCTATTGTCAACTAAAAAGGGAAACTACTCCATTCTATATAGAACGCTACTAAGTACAATGAATAATTGTACCCAAAATTATCCCGAATAAAAGCTATTCGTATTTATGGTAAAATGAAGAATAGGCAGTGATCTGTTATCTAATACTATAACACAATAACTTCCTCCCTGACTACACTTTCTTGAATTTGGATAAGTCCTTGAATTTACAATTACAAATTAGGGGGAATAATCCAATTTGAACTAGTACCTGAGGTGAACCATCATGAATTGTTGTACTTTAACAATATGCCAGAGTAGTTACGAAGTATTCGCACATAATCTACCAAATGCAGATCTTAATCAAGCACTTTCTTTAAATCCTTTGAACATTAAAGTAAAGATTGACACGCAATAAATATAAATTCCTTTCTCGTCTATAAATTAATTAGTGACCAAGAAGAACAACAAATCTTAGTTGAAAGAGTTAAATGGTTATGAAGTTTGCTTCCTAGCTGATTTAGCTATAAATAAATTATGAAGGAAAGAAATATTTGCAGTTTTATTACCGGTATTAAAGGAGTTGTAAGTCAACTCTAATAGACACTGGTTCAAATTCGACATCTTCCGAAATCGTGATCATTACGTGAAATATACATCGACTTACCATTGTCGGCACACAAAAGACGTGACAAAAGTGGGTTGGGCTGTCGTGGTCCTTGGTGATATACGCGAAGTGGGTAAGATCATCGGCGTCCTGGCAGGCGCAGTGAATATTGCGAATCTCGTGCACGCAAATGGGATCCTATCGATTTTTATTATTCCAAATGCAAAAACACATCAATCGAATCTAGGCTACAATGTTAATGTTACAATGTTAATCCTTTAGGAACCAATTCGCACAAAAATTTGACAAGTATTTAAAAAAAGACCGATCAAATGGAATACATTGTATTGTTTACTTTTTTAAATGGCTCTAATCTAATTTCATATTATCCTTAAACGAAGCTGAATTTAAGAAATCTGAAATATAATTTCAATTCTGGAAGATAACGACTTTTGAAAACGATCAGCGCTTTTGTAAGTTGGCATGAAGGATTAACAGTAACGTGTGTTGCACAATTTATTTTTAATTTCACTAGAGAACGATATCTTACGTTAGTAACCGTATTCAGGAAACGAACGCCGCGAAAAGAAATGGCCAAAGTGATGTCAGGAGTGACTCTCGGCTCGCGGCATGTTTTCTTCAGCTTCTGTATAGACTTCTTTGTAGATTCAGTGCCACGCAGTTCTTTCACGACAGTGGAGCCCAGATACTGTGCGATTTTGAAACAAAAAAAAATACGCTGTCTCTAGAATTACGCGGTAAATCATTCAACTGTAAATTGACAGTTTGAATTATCGATATTTTGGTGGAGTGTTGAATTCGGGAAATGTTTAAATCCATGCTATGGATTTTATCTATTTTGGTAAAGTTGTGTAGTTGCAATTTAAAACAGTAAAAAGATTAAAAGAATTAAAAAATCTCGAGTTATTATTTTTAATTAATTAGCGTTATTACGAAAAGAAAGAAAGAACTGCTAATAATTGTGGCACACATGTTGTTCAGGAGGAACGAAAAACTGCTTTCGAACATGATTAGAAAGTTGACTCAATTTGAGACAGAAAAATGAAATTATCTTATTAAAAGGTATAGGCATAATCATTACTGTTATTATTATTTATTATATAACGGTGAGATAGATGCTTAGTCAAATCCACGATACCAATAGATTAGCATGCAAACAGTTAAAAGGATAAAACTAAATGAATAGATTAAAAAACACAATATTTTAAATTGTATAACATCCAAAAAAATTTAGATCGCTTGATACAACTATACAAAATTTATTTCGTTTTAAGGAATGACACCACTCAAGACGTTAAGAAATAGTTAACGTTTGCTAAGTTTCCGCTTTGTTTAGTAACTTTTCAAAAGTAAAATCAGACAAAATGGCGGAGTTATTTGTTGTATCCGAAATTCTTTCTCGTATAGTAGCACTTTAATTGCTGATCGTCACAGTTGGCAACTACTGGGACATCCGAATAAAAAAGTTTTGTCAAATCTCGAATTAAAATCTACTTTCTACAATGTAGCGTACGGGCAGTTTATTTATCTATTCTTAATCCACAAAAATTAACTTTAATATTCTATGCAAATCAACTAGAATATTTTATGTAAATCAACTAGTATGTTATATGCAAAATATTTTCCAAAAATTTCGAGAGGGATATACAGAAAATTTTAAGATAACTTTCCCCTTCGATAGAGAAGTATTTCTTAATCTTAACTTTTTGCCAAATATTTTGTACAAATATTCTTTGCATCGACTGTGCACTAATGTATGTTATCCCCGTCAATGACCAAAAGTGTCAGGAAGATTCGGCTGTGATCTCACGACGGTATGCTAGCGGTAACGAGCCAAGAAAAAGGAGAAGAGAGAGAGAGAGAGGGAGAAGGAAAGCAATTAGACTTACGTTGGCGACGTACGTGACACAGCCGGCGACTAGAGCTTTTGGCTGGTGCCTCCATTGCGTCTTCAGGGTGGACGGAACGCCGAACAGCAGCTCCGACGGTGCCCTGATCTCGAGTTGTTCCGGTGCCGAGATCGCCCCATTATGCGAACTGGGTCGCTGGGGTGGCTGCGGGGCCGGTCTATTTTTGCGGTGCCTTAATGTGCCCGTGGTAGTCGAATTCGTTCCGGTTATCGGCGTGCCGCCATTACCCTCCGCCGTTGTTTCCGGCAGTTTTTCTCGTATCTCCTCCTTCAGCTGTTGTATGTTCGTCTTCTGCGGAAACGAGAATATGCGGGCGCGTTACCAGCAATCCTTCTTTACCGTTACTCCACGAAACTTTTTTTCCAGTATTTATGTTCGACGACATGTTTGTTTCGCAATGTATCGTACTTTATAGACCATATACTATACCTATAGGCAGATAATTAGATAAATATAGACAGTTTCGGATGATTTCTCTGAGCCAATGATGAAATCGTCTACGCGACATTGCGAATGAACGAGATGTATAAGCTATACTAGTATGATATACAGAGTGTTCCAAAAATGTCTAGCAATTCTGAAATGGAGAGTACTTGAAATTATTTCAAGTAACTTTTTCCTTAGCGCAAATGCAATCCGCGGCTTTGTTTATGTTGTGACACACATATGGTTTCCGTTTGGGTTTAGACTACGATCGATTTGGTCGATGCCATTTTGAGAATCTGGTTAGTACCCTTTTGACAAAATCAGTTTATGATTCTGGTACGACTGGAGAGTATCCGCTGACTTTTATGGGAAAAGTCAGCGTGACTGTACCGTTCTCAATGGCACTTGATGCGGCCTAAGTCCGCACAAGGCGCCAAGAGGGTTCGACAGTCTGTTTCCCGTGATTTCCACGGATTACAAGGGGTACCATTGTCAACGATGTTACCGTTTTTGGCATCAGACTGTCAACAGACTCCCACAGTCCCAACACCGATAGACTCTTTCTAATTGCTTGGCCCAATACCCTACTGTTAACCGGAAATTTTTGAGCTCAGGTTTTTTTACTAACAGCTGGTATGCAATTTAGAATTAAAATAATTTTTTTACGGAGAAAAAGCGTACTTTATTGCTTAATAATTGTAGGACCTCGCTCCTCTCGGCCTCAATAGCCAAGACGTGTCATAAAAGAGGGAAGGTTCCGAAGGATAAGTCCGACATTAGTTTACAAACGGTGTGCACGCCGAAATCACACCTGAAGGAATTTTGAGGAATGTTGAGGAATTTTAATAACACGTAAACAATATCGTCAATTGTATTTTTGCTAAGCAAAGAGTTGCTTCAAACGACCTCGGAAACCCTTCATTTCTCGATCTGCGAATAACTTTTGGAACGCCCTGTATAATCAGCGATTTCGAAAGAGTGATATACCAATGTTCCAGACATGTGCAACTGTTTTGATGCTCGACATTAATGAATATGCAAAAATGTTTAATTTCAGAAAACAAATTCAATTGATTAAATATGAAATATGCATATTTCGAGAATGTTTCGCAGAATATATTTGAAATTTAATACGGATGTCGACAACGTTGATTTTATAATTATTCCTTTTTATAAATTATTCTAGTTCATAGAAGTGATAACATCAATACACAGATATATGAAGAAATACTGTTCATTTATAATTACTGATTAGAAAATATACTAATAGAAAATAAAATAGTTTTCGTCACTCTGCTTCTTATATTATTGTCATTTTTCTGTAAAATCTCCTATATAATTTAACCTAATGTTGCAATAATGTTGCTTCCATTAAAAATAACATCGAGGAACATATATTATTTAAAATATAATAAATAGTATCAAAGGTTCGAACTTGAAGTCTAATGCCAGGTTAAGTCAGCCATTTTGAATAATCATCTTTTACTCTAGGTGACGTCAAAATGAATAGTTATCGTTGTTTCACTGGACTTTGGGATTTTCAATACACGCACTATACGCATTAAACATGCTGTGTCTAATAGTTGTGTTTACATATAGTTTAAGTGTTGCTCACACTAATTAGTTGTGTAACGATCGTAGTGTCGAATTCGTAGTGTCGTTGTGTCATAAATTCTCCCCGATTGCCTCTCAACTTCTAAACAAAGATTGACCATTTGGGAAGAGATACGATTATACGAGCCTCACGATTCGTTTTTATAGTTGTGTAGCGACCGTTCGTTCACGATTACCAACGGTGCGATTGTATTAGACACGATCGAGAAATGACGATCGGCGAGCGATCTTTTTCTATTCGTCGCCGAGGCGTTTCGCTCTCTTTTCTTGACGTCGGTCTTCGCGTATAGAAGTCTCGTGTTAATAAACCGAGTGTGGTAAAAAGGATAATTATTTATTCCGGCTAGCCACCTCAGTTGTTTTTATAGTCGTTTTTATAGACGACACCCGTAAAACGAGCAGCAAGGCCTAAAAAACGTCTTAAACACGTCTATAACACGACCATAAGATGTCTTTTTTTAAATGTCTAAAGGAAGTCTAAAAAATTTTGATTTATAACACAGAACGTTTTTAGGCCATTCGTAGGATTTTCAAGACGCCTTGAAGATGTCCTCGAATGTCGCACACCAGACGTTTTTAAGGCGTCTCTATGCTATCTGAGTATGTATATGTGTGTTAGTAACACTATAGAAAACATTGTTTTTTTTTAATATTTTCAATAAACGACAGTTTCATGTCTTTATTTACGTTCCTTTTTAAAATTTTTAATTATCAAATTTCATACAATTTTTCGAATCTCTTTCGGAAATTTTAGCGAATTGTATCAACCTGGTTTGTTATTTTTCAATCAGGTGCACACAACTATTTTCGTCAACAATAAAATGATTAATATCCTACAATCTTTACTATTTGCCCGAAAGGAATATTTGGTAATGTGTTTCTTAAAATGATTATGCAAAAATCGTAATTTCATCCTCTGAATAATAATATTGTAAGCAAACTGTTTACCTCCTAATTCATACATGTCTGAACACAGTTCTAACATTTTTTGATAGTTAGGACGTCTTAGTAAAAAAGATATTTGTAAACGATGCGTCGAACAACCAACGAATGAACAAAAATTTTTAACGGACAAAGAGTAATATTTATTCTGTGAATCGATCAATGAACGATTAACTTTATCGAGCGAAATAAACTCGAATATTTATACAGTGTCATATCAACAGGTTGCGATCAGCGATCAATTTTCAACTTTCAACTGTCCGACCAGGAAAATGAATAATCTATATTTTCCAATAACTGTTGTTTCAGTTCGTTTTTCTTTTAACTCTGCGGACAATATTTTAAACGCCGATGAAAAAATGTAACAGTAGATTATTAACATAGTAAAATGCACATAATTATGCAAAGTAAAACTTTATTTTTACAGGATAGGGAAAATGAAATGTTACAAAGCAATATCACTTGAGGAACAAATTGTTTGGTTCCAAGGGGCACATGTTGCGGTGGAAATTGTTTTTTTTTTAAAGTCATTTTTTGAGATTTCAAGGTCATCGATGTTTTTTCAAATAGAACTATGTATTTTTTTTCGATGACATTATTACCGATTTTAAGACGAATCCAGTGACCTATAACTCAAGGTCATTCTAGCCGCGCAAAATATGAAAATAGATGAAAACCCGAAAAATATCGCAATAATCACTTTCATAGGATCCACTAACCTTGGTTTGGTTCTACCTACAGAACATGCTCGAAATGATGTTCGTTCGTCTTTTGTTGAGTCGTTCACCTCACGCAACAGCATAAACATATTACTTAGTTACGCATTACCTTCTAATGTGAATACGTCGGATCGCGAAAATGAACGATTTTCAAGAAGCTTTTGATATGTTAATGGTGCTGGGGGAGTGCCGCAAACACTACAGAAACGCCCAAGATTTGTACGCGGCTCGTTATCCGGATAGGCTACAAAAGTCACACATGGCTTTTAAGCGATTAGCTGACCGTTTTTGTCGCTTCGGTACCATGAAACAAACACGCGTGAAACGTCAACCGACAATTATTGAAAATAATGCGCCTGCTATCTTAGCTTTAGTTGCACTAAATCCACATGTAAGCAGCAGATCTGTCCTAAGAATTTTGCATTATTGCACCTAAGAGTGAGCATTATTATTCTGAACTAATATCAAACAAAGACTTTACGTCACATTGCAATCGTAGTTCAGAATTATAATGTTCACGTGGTGAACGCGCCATGCCTCCTTCCATTCCTTGCGTAGCTGGTTCTCCTGCGAACCACTGTCCGTGGTATTCCTAGTTCTTCACACGAATATTCGAGATTCAGTACTAAGTAAATGATTTGTTCTCGTCACTATTAACAAATATTTGTGCGGTAATTTTTTGCACCGCTATTCCCAAAATGCCGGCATTTTTTGACACTATACGTAGAAATGATATGGTCTATATAAAGACAACGTAACTTGTTAAAAATCATATCTTTTTCAGTGAAATTTTCGAAAATGATATAAAACAAATTTGTCTTCATTGGAATTGTTAAAAATTAGAATTTACTTTATTTAGAATTAAAAGAGCAAGGATCGATTATTTTCTGTAATATATAAATGACAAATTTTCGACATTTATAGCCGCTGAATAGTGGGTATTAGGAGTCCCACACACGGGAGAAAAGACTCTAAGTGCATAAAGCATTTCCCCACCTCAAAAAATACTTTTCCAAATATCTTACTGTATTAAAAAGAATTAATCTACAAATTGATTGTAAAATATAATTTTATAATAATAACTTTGACATAACGTACAAATTGATTAAAATAAATAATTTTAGCAGTTTACCTGCGATACAATTTTTGTGGCACGTTGCACTGTTGATATTATTTATCATTGTTAATCTGCAGGTTTACTCTTTTTAACCACTTCGGTACGGCGCGCATCGGCCACGAAATTGTGCCCACAGCCGGCACTCACCATGCGCATGCTACTTCGTGCATCGACAGTGAATCCGTTTTGCTCTTTTACAGATCTTTGACGAGAAAAGCTTATTTATGTGTATTTCTGGACGTAAACACTGCATTTGTAGAGATAAGGCAAAAGTTCTTGGCAGTCGACTATAGTCGACTATAGTCGATGCTCGGCCGTGTGCGTTCATATCACGGCCGTCGACTATAGTCGACACTCGGCTGTACGTGTTCATCGGTGGCCGTCGACTATAGTCGACGCTCGTACCGAAGTGGTTAATAAAGCAGTAAGCTTGGAGATATTCTTTTGTAACAATTTTAAAAAGAAAGTGATAAAAGTGCCATCCTAAGCGTGTGGGAAACGGCGACCAAATGGTTTCCTACAAACATTTCAAAATAACTGAATTTCAAAATACCTAAATAAAAGTAAAAAATATCTCAAAAACAAAACAAACTCTGAATGCAATAAACGGTTTTAGATATCACTCGAAGAGCTGCAGTTAGGAAGGTCGCCCAGTATTAGCATCGGTCATAGAGAAAAACAGACCCGTCTGTAGTAACTAACAAAATCGACTTCACCGCATACGAAAAAAGTCACGGGCCGATGTTACCGAACGCAAAACCATCCCTATGGTCTCGCAAACATCGGAACAACAGAAGGAAACATTTTTTTATATTCTCCCTGATCGCTGAACCGTGTGACGCAACGTTGTACCCGTTTCACCGGTCCCGATACGTTGCTGAACGAAAAAAAAAAACAAAACAAAACAAAACAGGCAAAAGGGTAAAAAAGAGCGAGAGAGAAGAGGAAAAAAGAAGAAAAAACGAGAACGAGCCCGTCAGCGCAAAATTTTTTGCAAGGCGATGCAAGGCCACGCTTGAAAATCCGGCCGCGTCACAGAACGTACAATTACACGCGTAAAAGTCGTGTTTCGAATATCCAACCCCGCTCTGCGCTGCGGCCCCGAAAAAGAGGGAAAACTTTCCACGATCTAGCCGAGCGAAATGCGCGGTGGTTCGAGAGTTACGATCGAATCGGATCCGAAGCACGCGAGCGTGTCCCTCGAATTCGGATTACACGCCGCGAATCATTTGTTACATCTGGCTTGGCTGTATAATTTGTGAGAAACAAGGGGACACCGAACAACCAGAAACGAGAGACCGAGATAGATGGATAGATAAATAGAGAAAAAGGAAGAGCGGAGAGGGTGAGATAAAAAGGATTGCAAAAGAAGCATCGGACATGGCTCGCGCCGATTTGAACGAACCGATCGGAACGATACGTTTATATGCACTACAAACATGTGCTCCTGGCAGTAAATATTTGGCCAAAAGCAATGGTAACGAATTCATTTAAAGAAGCAAAAATTTTTGTACCTCAATTACCATAACATAAATATATAAGTGTTGGCAACTTTAAATTGGACATATATTGAATAAATACGTGGCACGTAATTTGTATTTTAGCTTCTCTTCTTGAAAAATACAGTGAACGAAGAAAGTGACGCGTGGAAACAAGTATTTAGCCAAGTGAGATCCTAGGAAAACGAAGAAAATATTTTAGTATAACATTTTTTCATCCGGTGCTCCGTTTTCATGATAATCGACTTCAAAATTCATTCAACTTGTAAACCATTTAATACAATTTGCTTGTCTCTGCCCGGGAGAGTGTTTACAAACAGTGATACTTGTGCGGTTGAAAAAATACAAAGTGTGTCTACTGATTTCTTATTTTTTATTTCTTTTTACTACTACTATTACAATGCTACAATAACGGTTGAAAATGTCTTCCTCGCAGCTGCATACACAAGTTTGCTCAATGAATTAATGACATCTGGACAGATTGTAAGTTGTCGCTTTTTAATTTTTCGAACGCCTCGGTAATCTTATGTTTCAAATGTGTAACATTTCGTTATAAACTTGTTCTTTGATATGACTCGACATAAGTTGAACGAACTTTGAAGTCGATTATCACGAAAGCGGAGCTCCGAATGAATAAATGTTATACCAAAATATTTCCTTCTTTTTTATGTAGAATCATCCCCGACCCGGTTGTGCTATGATTTCCGAGACACCCTGTATACAACGTGCGACCCGATGAAATTTAAACATTAGATATTTTCATAAATAATGCTCAATCACACAAACGCTTGACATACTCAAATGATTTATACTCTGAATTCACAAAAAAAATTTCATTGAAATCGGTGACCCGAAGTGCATGACCTCTCCTTGTATGCTACGATTGCTATTGAGTAAGACCTGCTCATTATTCCAATATTCCGGGGACTACACGGTTCTTACGAACTTGACACGTGATTTTCTCCTAACTAGCTCGACATCTGCGGCTAAAATGATACATGTATAAGTTCGTTGAACATATAAATGTATCAGTTTGTCAAAATTCGTTGAAATCGGTGCATGCTCCATGCCTGACGCTTCCCTTGTGAGAGACGAGCAGGGAGCTCGGGAGCTCTCGGAGAGGGACAGATGAAAGTAGACGGAAAGCTTGACAGACACGAGATTTGAAGATCGTTCGGCGGACGGAGGCGGGGGTGGCGCGTCGCGCGTCCTCTCGGACCGCGAGTCGTGAAATTCGATTACCGGCGAAAGAATAGACGTAAGGACCAGAGAAACGGAGGAACAAAAAGAGCAATTTGGGCGTGTGCACGCCGACCGGGCGGCGATTAATCGAATTTAATTAGCTAATTAAGGGAGCAGCGCCGAAAAGACGAGCGGGACGAGGTAACGGAGTGGCTCGTTAACGGATCCGCGTATCGCGCTCGAGGCGCCCGAACAAAAACCATTAACGTCCGCTCGAGCGATCAGGCTGAAAGCTTTCTCGAGTGTCGCCTACCGTCCCGTCTCCCTCTGCACCCCTGCCTGTTCCCGCCCTTCACCTGCTCCGCCGTCCCTGTTTTCTGTACACACATATCGGTGCACGGTATACGCGCTCCGCGAACAGGTGAGTCGAAGCACGCGGGGCGAGCACAGGCGTTACAATAACGGCTCTCCAATTAGCCACGATATTTACATTATGACGCGATCGGCTGAAAAGCCGTCAGAAGCGATCGAGCTTGCCGTGTCACAGCCACCCTCGAGCCTCGTTTCGCCCTCTTTCGCCCAAGTGTACGACCCTTGTCAGACACCCCGGTGAACCGTTCACGGTAATTCTTAACGGGATTGTTGCAACGCTCCTCCCACCCCGACACCCCCTCGTCCTTATGCTCTTTCTGCTCTTCATCCTCCTCCTCCTCCTCCTCTTACTTCTCTACTCCTCCTCCTTCTCCTCCCTCTACTCTTCCTACACCTACTACGCCCCACTTACTCTTCTTACTCTGCCACCTCCTTTGCCGACACGCTGTTTCTCTGTTTTCGTTACCACCGCCGTTAATACGCGATCTTCGCGACGCGACGCGGCCCCCTCGACGCTCGAGGTGAGAGAATCGACGCGGGATGAGTGTGACATGACGGGACCGTGATATCGCGTGACGAACGTCATTAGCCTCTTCCAATCGATGCGCTTTCCAACAGGGAACCCCCGAATGGATACAATCGTCTGTCAACGGGGTGCAAAAAGATTGTACTTTTTCAGGTGTTCGTTTTCAAAGACTCAGACTCACGGAGGAAAAATTAGTGTAGTATCGTAATGTGAGGCGTGTGTTAAAATATCAGGACAATGTAGCTTTTAAGACATTGTAAGGACCAAGAGGCGCGGCGTCAAAGACAACGAGCGGCATCTCCCGTTGCGACCGCAACATTTTATCAATGGAAAGCGAGTAAGGGTTTTCTTCGTCTTCTGGAAAGGCGATCACAGTTGTTCTTAAAATCAAGAAGTGAAGATGTCTAAGAATTGTCGAGTAGTCGTGTCCTCGGTTCGTGACATTTTCTGTTAATAATTCCACAGTATGCAGTTTTCTAATTTAAATAAACTTATTATTATATTCCTACAATATTATCATGTATATTTTTTTAATATGTAACAAATGTTGTAAACAGAGAGCGTAGCAATTTTATGTCCAATTTATGTGTTCAAGAAGGGTGTAAGGGCAAAAACGCTACTTAGAAGAAAGCAACCTCCAAAGAATTGCGATCAATATCATCTGGACACAAATAAAATATTCTTTTACAATCCTTGCTAATAGGAGAATATACATCACAATTTATAATTTTGTCTGTCTGTAAAAGGATTTCCCTATAAATATATTAGTCAAACATATTAGAGATTTTGACAAATAAGATTATGCAATATAGTAACAATTTCTTAACCCCTTGCACTATAATAACGAGTCAGACTCGTGACGAAGCTTTCATGCAAAATCTACTAAATATTAATATTATCAATTTCTTTTAAATCGAAATCAAATTTAATTCTTCTGTGATCAAAGCTTAAAAATTGAATTAAATAAAAATAGCAGAAGAAACAACAATTGTCTAGTCCTATTATTAAAAATATTAAGAACAAATGAGTGTTAATCAGCGCGGCATGAAGGGAGTCATAGTGCAAGGGGTTAAACAGTATATCATATTAGTTCCCTATTCCTGCAACTGTGTTCCAACGAAATTTTGAAATCTTAATTAATCATTTCATAGATGGAAGAACATATTTGTTTTCCTCTCACATAAACCTACCGCGACGAAATTCCACGTGAAATTGATTAGCATCCACCAGACATAAACGATTTCACTCACCAAGGTTTTGAGATCCTTATTGAGGTCCTCCAAGTTGGGACCGGTGCAATTGCGATTCTGTGCACGAGTATTCGAGCCGCTGACCGACGCGAGAATTCTCTTCCTATGCGCTGGCTTCTGAATTTCCAACACGGCCGCGAGTTCTACCTCCCACACGCATCTGACGCGGTCCATGTCGGTGTACAAGTGTTTTCGGAAAGTCTCCGCGTAATTCTCCAAGTGGATACTCTTTAACCACTCATCCACCGATTGACAGCTGTTACCGGTTCGCTTTTCCACTCGTTTGTTCAACAAGCCAACGGCGTCCATGATCACGGCTCGTTCCTGATCGCTGCTGATCCCCATGTCCTTCAGATCCGACTCGTCCAGGACTCCGTTCTATAGACAACAGCGCAAAGTTTGATTAAACCCTGTCTTAAATTTTTTTCTACTGTGACTGACATAAGACGAATATCTAATTTTCGATAATACTGTACGACGAGTTTCCATTTAACGAATTATTATAAATACGAGGTTTATACAGCAATCGAAAAAAATGTCTTTAAATATCTTATACATTTGTATGCAATTTCTATGTACGAGGAGCTCTAAGAACAAGATAAGCGATTAAAAGATTTGGAATCAACTAATTTCTGGTTTGAAACTGCGAACGTGAGTAGATACTTGTGAGAAATAGCGTGTCGACTGGCTCGATGTATTAAGAAATCTTGAAGAAGGAAGTGAAAAGTGTACAATATTGAATTTTTAGTGTTCTGAAAACGTGTGATATTACGTTAAACGTTTTTAGTTCCATTATTACTATTATGTGAGCACAAATAGGTGCAAGTTAATTTCTAACTTTAACTCTATACCTAATCAAACACTCATGTGTTAACATAATCTAAAAATTTAATATCTTTTGTATTTTTGTAAAAAAAAAAGAAATAGCGAGATTACACAAAAAATAAAAAGCTCATTTCTTTAAATTTTCGACGTACACTCGGATAAAAATTTGTTAGCAAGCTAGTAATCAGAAAAACTAAACCTTGAAACAATTAAAAAGTAAACTAGTCCATTTAGTATCGACAAACTGAAATAATGTGGTGTAACTTATACTTTTACGTGTGAGTACTTTTGTGGACCACTGTATTTCGAGAAAAATGTTGTTAGTGCTACACCATGGATGAGGTATCTCAGACGCTCTCAGTCTGTGCTAGTTGTTCTGCTCTTACTCTCAGTCTACCACAGTTTCTCTCTCCGTGAACTCAGACAGTTGGATCAGTTTCTCTCAGTTTGTCCTACTCTCAGTTGGTTGGTCAATCTGTTCTCAGTTAGTTTGTTAGTCAGTTCTTGGTCAGTCGAATTCAGCCTTCAAGGATCGATTCCAACATCCTTGCAACTTCAATCATGCACAATTTAAATACAATATTATATATACGATCTATTTAACGAGCAACTATTTTTCTTTAATTAGACGGACAATGGTATTAATCCCGTCTCTCAACATAATCGGCGTTACAAACCTTGATTCCCGTTAATATTCTGACACTTTTTTTTTCTTAAACTGAACATGAATATTTTTAGATGACAGAAGGTCCAGTTTATTTGATCACAACTAGAACGCTTTTTTGTTAAATTTTGCTATTGATTGTATTGACGAAAGAAAATAAAAAATTCTTGTTTTTTAATTATCTTATCTGAGCCTATCTATTTCGGCATATTATACGTGCACACTTTCACAAATTTCATCGGATTCGGTTAATTTTGTTGTGAGCTGTAATCCATTAAATTTCGCAAAAATCATAGTTTTGTCCCGATTTTTTACACTATCGACAAATAAGTGCGAGAAGTTTACAGTTTTTTAAATGTTTTAATTTTTTCGTTATCGATAATACTTTATTGTAACATTTCAATGACTACTCACGAGATTTCTCATGTTCGAATGCTGAGACGTTAAAAGTAATAATATATTAAAGATATATTTGTAACTTTTGTGATATACGGAGATGTAACAAGAAGAAGCGAGTGATTTAAAAGAAGTCGCGGTGAACGGTCAGAAAGATAAGTTCTTCTGCTTTCCCAAATAAAGAGTTACTGTTGGTTGTCATAATAGTTTTGACATTATTATGACTACACTCACACAACGATACATCAGTTAGAATATTAACATATTTTTAACTTCCTACGTGTATTTGTTTCCCATTTCCAAACGAGAAAATCGCTGGTCTTAGAATAAGTCTACGAGAAATGATATGCGATCGTTTAAGTGTTAATATTGCACAAACATAATTACGTCGCAAGGTATCTCTTCCATACGGTTGCATGAAAATTCATATCTCGTCCGCAGACTAACGCGACACTGTAATCGCGAGATATCTAATCCATAGTCACGAACAGGTTAAAGTGGAGAAGAAATTTGTAGGCGAGGTACTCACGATGAACTCGAGATCGTCGAAACCGTAATTGGCTAGAAGAGTCTCGTAATCCGCCAAACCCAACGTTGACAACCACTGACCGAGGGAAGTCGAGACAATGGGGCTGCTGCTGGTGTCTGAACTCAAACCTGCGTACAAATCAGACAGAACCGTGAAGTTAATTCATGAAAGACACCTTCAATTCTCGCACCTCGCGGTCCTCCCTTGTTTGCCCGTTTCGGCGAACCGACTTGGGCTTCGCTGACGTCAAATAATTATAAGAGACGTTAAAGGACTGCTGTCTAGTTGAGTTCCGATGAAAGATTTCCATGAATGCTTTGGCGATGTTATGACACGCTTAACCCTTTAAAGCCGAATGGTTCTCGATGGTCGCCGGAGATGAATGCAGGATCATTTTCAGTCGTGATTAAGTTTTTATTGCAAACTAGTAATTGTTAAACTAGGAATTGTGTACATGAAGGGGGGTCAGAAGCCAATCAGGGAATCCACTTTTCTTCGAAAATAAATTAGGCAAACAAATTTCACATTGATATCAATAATAGCTGGCAGCACCTGCGTTCACCATGTTATGATTAAAAAAAACTATTCAGAGGAAATTGTTTTTGCTAAAAATATTGACAACTTTCTATTGATTAACTTCGTTTGTATGTCATTTTATTAAAAAAAATTGTGCATTATTAGTGGCATTATTAATATGTACAGTTAATTTGCAACATCCTTATTTATCTCAATTTTAATATTAATGGACTTACACTGATCGACTTCTGAGCTGCCCGTTTATAAAAACTCGTCTTACTCCATCGCCATTTCGCTAAACACTGTATGTTGTAAGGAAGCCGTCGTATCACTCACGGATCAAAACGACTCTGCATTCGATATACATGGGTTAATAAACAATTAGTACTAGAGATAGGATCAAGTGATGGTTAAATAGATTCAAACCTTTAGCAATGTAGCTTAACGAAAATTAAGTACAAGTAAACGAAAATGCAAAAATAATTTACTTCTCACATCTTAATCCTTTTTATAAAAATAATCTACTAAATATGAATGTTATTTGTTTCTGACAAATTGAATTAAAATTTAATGGCCTTATTATTAATGTCTGAGAATGAAAGTCAATTTGAATAATAAAATAAAAGTGGTGAGTCAACGTTTTGTTAGGTTGATTTAATTATTTTATAATCACTTTTAGATGTGACTTACATAAAAGAGTTACAACAATTTTTATATGTTATCATATTTTGTAAAACTTTTAATTAATCCTTCATTAGCCACAGATTAACTTTTCTGACTTGTATCATTTCTGTTCTCAGTGGCTCATATGGTTTACAACATAAATATCTAAATTAAAGTAATTTAGATACTAAAAAAAAGTCTTGAAGATAATATAAAAAAATATAAATAAATTATATTTGTTCATTCTGTCGAATCTATCTTTAGATCCTATCTTTAATTAGTACACCCAAATGATAATATGACTTCACGATCGATCAGACTTCGGAATAAACTGAAGCTGAAATGAGAAAAAAATTTAGTGTACCTAGCCTCGTCTGGAACTCCTTCTCGAGTTCAGTGACGAAGACCGACTCCCTGACGAGGCCGGTCCCGAAGGACGCCATGATCTCCGAGATTTTTGCCCATTCCTCCTGCTCGTCGAACGGGCTCATTATGCTAAGGGATTTCTCGTCCCTTTCGCGGTCACGATCGGACAATCGGAACGGGACCTCTCCGTCCTCGATGCGGTCCCCGCCTCCGCCCTCGCCGCCGGCTCCCATTCCGCATGCAGATGGCCCGTAAACGTTCCTCAGCCGTCGCAACGTCCGAGGCCGCTCAGCTGTCACGGATCCTTTCAACAAACCTGTCGAAGTTACAACACGCACGTTACACGCTGACCCAGTGGAAAGAAAAAGTATTCTGTTGACATGTCAATTAACATTTCTCTCGCTCGATCGTTGATCTCGCTCGATTGACACTCTCAGTGCCCCATGGTTCCGAGAAATGGAACACGGAGTGAATTTGGTCAGGGTTAAAAAGGTAACTTTCACGCTATGGGATCTGCAAAATGCAAGAAGGTTCTCAGAAGGTACTTGGAATTTCCAGATTTCATTTCAATTAACGTTAACACTAAACCTACTGAGATCTAAAAGCGACTAATAAGTGTTGATTTGTAAGAATGGCAGGATAAAATTTATTTAAAATTTTCAAGATTTTTCTGACTGAATAAATAAATAAATTCAATCATATCTAATGGAAACAACTTTATGACTTCAACAATTATGAAATAAGAAATGCGAAAACAATCATTTGATCGGCGGTGGTAGGTTTAGTGTTAAGATTTTGTATTCAAAATTAATACTTTTGTAAGTCATATTCATCTCTTTGCACAACAAATTAATCCTTTTTAGGGTTGGGTATATTCATTTCTTTGGACACCAAATTAATTCTTTTGTGGGTTACGTTCACCTTTTTGCAAATAAAAGTAACATATTTTCAGGTCCTATTCATCCCTTTGCAAATACAAGTCAATGGTATCGAATTATTGATTTCAAAGTTTCTCGAAAGTTCGCAGTCAAATTACTTAAGTATTTTGAATGTTAAAACGTTTTGCTATATGTTTTAACGTTCACTCGCGTCGATATTTAGAGTGACTTCCAAAAATATTCGGACACTAGTATAACCTAAACTTGTACGCCATATATTTAAATAAACATACATTGAAGAGAAAAAAGTCTTCAGGGTATATAAAAATGGAGTACATAAATCTCAACATACAACAAACTTTCGATTTAATATAAAATGTAACCTGCATAATGCAACAAATATAATATATTTTTTTAAACATATGGCGTACAAGTCAAAGTTATAATAGTGTCCGAATACTTTCGGGAGTCACTGTATGTTGACACCTTCAATTGTTAGGCATTCTTGCATATCTCTGATATGATATCTCTTTTGTTTTAAATTTGATGTTTGCTTTTTGTTGTTAGTAGTTTGTAAAAATAAATATTACTGGATTTATAACTGGAAGAAGGAGGAAGACAACCATTCGGAGACAACCAGATAAATTTGAAAAGTTCGAGAAGTTAAAAAAGAAACATTTCTTAGTGTCAGCAAATTTAAAAAGAAGTTTATGTTTGCCCAAATAAATTACGTAAATGAAATTTCATGTAAATGAAGGTAATTTATACAGTCGTATCAATGCTGCGAAGCGTTTAATATTTGCTCAGGAATATTATAAAAAGCCAATTTTGTTATGGAAAATAATTATTTGGAGTGATGAATCGAATTTTAAAATGAAGTTAAGTAAAACAAAACAATATGAATGGAGAAAAGTAGGAGATGCGTTTAAACTAACTCTTGTAATAATCGCAGAGAAACTGACCGGCGCCAGGTATGTTGAATTATTACAGAAGAACGTCGTTCGTTTTCCAGCAAGACAACGACTTAAAGCATGTCTCAAGGATTACAGACGAATTTTTTGAAATCGACAATATAAATTTGTTTACTTGGCTGCGATTTGTGGCAGTAATTAGAACGTCAAATAGTTGCAATTAAAACGTACATAAAATCAAAATTTATAGAAACATCGGAGAAAAAATTGAATGAATTAAGCTCCACTACGCTGAACAACTAAGTATTAAATTACAATGTCAACATACTTTTCGTCTACAGTTATATTAAATATTTGGTTTCTCGATATAATTCTGTATCTACATAGGTAGGTATTCGCTGGCATTTCGGGTACTTTTTTCTGTTTGTTAAACTTCAATAAGCGCATATACGCAGTAAATAAGCTCTGAAATTTATGTCATTAACACTAGATTGCCTAAGCAAGTCATTTTGACTGCTTTTCAATTTCAATTAGAAAAATAATTATGCAAATAATGACACAGCTTTTTATAATTTTGTGACTTTTTCTGCAACATATAAATGCGTTTATTAATCATTGTTGTTGCCCCCCCCCCCCCCCTCCTTCATTTCCGGTATATATATATGTGTGTTATACCTATATTGCCGAAAGGCAGTCATTTTCCCGGCTTCAAGCTCCCGTCTTTCTAGTGTTAACTTTATTTTTGATCATTTAATATAATACGTTACGTGTCAACATAAGTACCGAGGCGAGTGTCGTAAGCTTTCAATGAATTCTTTGCTCTCATCATATTCGTTGCATCTGCCAGATAACCGGCAAAAGTTCCGTATTATCGTTTCACAAAGAATAATTTAAATAATTATGATTCTGTGATATCGGAGGATCCATATTTTTAATAGTTGTTAATCGATAAAATTCCTCCGAGAAATTGTTCGAACGAAAGTACCGATCGACTTGTTGACGAGACCAACGTTCC
This sequence comes from Augochlora pura, assembly GCF_028453695.1. Taxonomy (NCBI): domain Eukaryota; kingdom Metazoa; phylum Arthropoda; class Insecta; order Hymenoptera; family Halictidae; genus Augochlora; species Augochlora pura. The sequence goes on along the minus strand of NC_135773.1, from coordinate 17,926,404 downwards.
TGAAATTCGCGATCTAGCGAACGTCGTGTTCGGCAGGCAAGCTGGCCAGCAATTCCGGACGGGTATCTGGAATCAACCGACGGATATCCATAATGGATAAGCGGCACGTACGAACGAATCCGCGGATACGTTGAATATTCATTACAGATTCGACATTGTTCGATGCCTCCACAAGATTAGTTCCCCGAAGATAATCAAGACCAACTCTCGACGCCAATGTCGTTAAACAATCGCTCGCCGCCCTTAAACGCGAACTTCTCCTCTACGCAATCTCAATGTGTTTAATAGAATTTCTTTTAACCCTGATCTCTTCTTCGAGTCAACTTGACACTATTTTCAATTCCCAGAGTATATTATTTTCCTATTTTCAGGAGAATTGATCTGAGACTTTATGAGTTTTATGTTATTAACATGAAGTATGTATATACACGAAAGTATTCGAATGCTTGTATTTCCAACATTCAACTAGTTTATATTAAGCTGAAGCAATTAGAAAGTAGAAAATAATTCAACAATATATACCATTTTTACAGTCCATTTATCGTAAAGACATACCAGATGTGGCTCACAAAAGTATTTGAACGTGTTGAGGTTTTTAATGTTTTAGTTCCTTAGAAGCGTGGTTCTTGGTATTATGTGTTTTACTTTATTGGGTTGTTCTCTGATACACGTGGTATCTGTTCTACGGAAGTGACTAGACTAAAAACTTGAGTCGTAGTACAGTGGATGCCTAATTAGACACTAGGTGTCGTTCTGCTATTTATCGGTAATGTAGGATTTATCAGTTATTCCACAACAGAACGGAACATTTAATAATTATTTCAATTGAACGATTAAAGGTTTTAATAGGAAGTTGATCTACCGTCTTCTTTTTTATAAAAACCCTAAGTCTGTTTTCCATTCAGTGGACTAATTTAAAAGTAATATTTGCATCTACTGATTGCCATATTTTATTGTATTTCGTTTTAACGCTTCTTTCGAAGTAATATCCGTATTTATGTGTGGAATATTATACAATAACTATTCTTTGACAATTTTAGCGGCATGCTTCGGATCATTGTCCGACAGAAATCAATAATTGTTTTGTAAATTCAATTTTGGAACACTGTTTTTTAAATTTTCCTGCAAAACTTTTTAGTACTCCTTTTTGTCCGTTATATCATCGATAAACACAAGGTTTCGCATTCCACTATATGCCATGCAGTCTCAAACTAATATAGATGCACCATTATGTTTTATAGTCGGTCGTAGATTTCGCGGTTTTAATTACGCGGTTTGTTTCGTCCAGACACTTTTATGTCCATCGCTATCAAGAACATTAAATTTACTCTCACCAGACAGTAATACTATGTCCCAGGCGAATTATTTTTATAAGTCATTTTTTCGACGAATTTTAAACGTATAATTTTATTTCTCTTATCTTAAATTTCTTTTCTTTTCTGAAAATACCTTGTTATATGTGTCATGTTATATCGAATGCTTTAGTTTAATATATATATTTAGTTGAATGTTAGAAACATAATTGTTCGAGCACTTTCGTGCTTACATTATTATCAATGAAAAGGTATATAACATAAAAAATGTGACAACATTGATTAGAAACAGTGTCAATTTAACACAGATGAATTTCACGAACAAGAGAAGACACGTCGCATCTTTTTTGTCGAGAAAATATCTGAAAGCTGTTGGAAGCTCACATTTTGAATGGATGTGAGCGATAACAAGTGAAAACTTGAACGATGAGTAACAGTAAAGGCAAATGCACATAGTGCACGTTGCGATAAGTACAAACAAGCAATTTGTTCAGAACATCATTGCATTTTATGTGAAAAATTGTCTAAATTGTCTACGTACGCTTTCCTTTACATTCGATCATATATGTAGCAAAAGAAATTGTTTGCCCTCGTTGTGTTGATCTTTTTACAATCATGTCAATTTAACACACATGGGGCATATTAAGTTGAATCAATGAGAGTAGAAAGAGTCAAATATATGCGGTCTGCGTTTGTAAGGAATTGTAGAATTTAAGGAAGGAAAGGAAAATATTTACAACTCCATTTTCACGTTTAGGTGAGAGTATGTAAATTTCTTAATTGGTAAAAGATAGCGGAGCAATGATTTATACTAAATTGTAAAGAGGAAACGATACGAGAATTGGAGAACGTAAATAATAGATAGAGATCCTGGAAATATGGAGAACCTTGTGTTCAGGGCGGGACGGAACAATGTCTGTTAATATCAGATTGGGTTTCCGAATATATGAAGACACCTGAAAATATTTGGCATTCTCGAAAATGTCGAGATTCTCAAAAATATCGGAATCCTCAAAAGTATCACAGTTTTTAAAAATCATATGCACTAATTCAATTTATTGATACAAAATTATCAACTTTGAAAAATAGAATAGATCCAATGCATCAAATATGTATAAATAGTAGTACTTATACATATGTTGAATACTATTTTTTCGTCTTCCACATGTCTTTCTTGCTCATGCTCTTTCTATTTAATCGAATCTTATTTTTTATTTCTTTAATGATCGTATATTTACTGAATTATTTTTTATTATTTTCTTCATTTTATTATATTTTTTTTCTCCATATCTTTTTACTTTATCTTCTCTATTTTCTTTTTGACACGTTATTTGGGCGACATATTGTGATATTCCAACACAGGGACTTTTCTCTTCATAATGACATAAGTAAATTTAATTTGATGAAGTATACAATAATTACTTTCCCGATGCTTCTGAGAATCTCGAAATATTCAGGAACTTGACTGGTCTCAATAAAAATTAGCGGACTCTTTTCAACCCGACATTTTCAAATTCTTGCACATCTTTATTAATGGATCTGTAACTTCAAAGATATTCATCGTTAGAAAGAGATAAAAAGTTATTCATGCACATACAAAAGACAAAATAAATGCAAACTAGATGCACGAGCGAGAAAATGTGCTGTGATCGATACAATTTCGCTTTCTACTGATAACAGTGTAAAGATAAGCACGATTCTAGATATAAATACGTTTAATTTCTATTTATTAATAGACTGCGGATTTTATTTGTCTCTGACTAAAACGAGTAGGTGCAAAATTTCAGTAATTGATGTCTCAACTTATTAAAATTAAAGAAAAAAATCTATAATTCTTTAAGTGACTTCTGCTTCTGTTATAACAGATGCAGAATATTCTTATTTTGAATAAAGATCCATAATCTAATTATTAGATATAGAAATTAATTGTTCTCGATTTTAAGAAATGAAAAATTCTTAAAAAGGTAATGACAATAGCTTGATTCCTTACTACTGTTATCTATAATACGCCAAAATGACAATTTGCATGCACTGTTACAATAGAAACCCAGCAGTTTTAAAGCAATGCAGTTGAGACGTTTTTAAACATCGTTAACTTGTTCAAAACGTATCTTCGTTAAATAGTGTCGTAACGGTTCCAAGCAAGTAGTAATCCCATTGAATTTGTGATCACTAAACTGCGGACCTTTACGCATAAGTCTGTATTAAATTATAAGGCGCGAATATTGAACAAAAACTTATTTCTTCTTTTATAAACAGGCTCTAAAAAATATACTAAGAAAAATATAAGAATATACATCTTTCTGAAGTTTTGATTATTGTATGTATATTTGACATACAAAGTGTATATATTTGAACACCCTGTATACATTTTTGTCATAGCTGCATAAAGACCAACTGTTTAGAGTGCACAATTCTTTGATTATAGTTAGTACAAATCGTTTAGATGAATTTAGTCACGGTTTTTCGGCGATCCAATGCAGATAGCAATGTCGCTTGTGCGCTATCATTATTTAATTATTTATTAGATTTTTTATTTGTGAAAGATAATACATAAATGTCAGGGCGCAAAAAAAAAGTATTTGATCTGGAATCGGGTTATCCTCTATGATCATCACAGTAAACAACACAAACAGGTAAATTTGGAGGGTGGCATGAAAGTAATAAATACAATAAATAAAATAAATATAATAAATAGAGTTTATATAAATAAACTTATAGACAAATTCAAACTTATAACTAGAAGAAAGAAAACTTGCATATTACATGTTAATATTAATAATGCGTACATCTGCCTTTGTTCTGCATTACCTCAATCATTCGCTTTGGTAATAATTTATTCAAAGCTTGGATTGTATTGTATTTTCAGATAAATTTTACTATTCCGCGATAATGGATTTTTTTAACTTATCTATGTTGTGATATTGTTTTCCATTTTTTTAAACAGCTTTTTTAAAACATATTATTTAAATCAGAAGAGTGTGCTGGGCATGGCAAAAGAGATATACTATCTTGATGAAAATAAATTCCTTTATCGCGGAATGGCACAATTTATCTGAAAATACAATCCAACATTTATATAAATCATTACTTGAATCATCATTACAAGTGATTCAGAACAAATGCGAACGTACACAACATTAATATAACATGTAAACATGTAAGTTTCCTTTTTACACTAATTATAAATATAATTTACCTTCCAAATCTACTTGTTTGTTTTGTTTACAGTGAAAGTTGAAGGGGATGACTCCATTCCAGATTAAATTCCTTTCTTTTAAGCCCTGATATTTGTGTATTATCTTTCGAAAATAAAAAGATCTAGATTATATGGAACAAATTAAAGGTAACACACGTGTGCTACCATTTTTTCCGGTTCTGTATATCAAGAGAATAAAAGTAAAGTAGAACGTAAATATGACCATTCATTGATATCATGACCTAGTATCGATATTTAATTAATGTACACATTATAATGTGTACAAATCCTTATTCTTTATAAAAAAAATATTGACGTCAAAGGAAGTCTGGGAAATACAGTCGCGGAAGTTAATATGCAAACGTTTGGCATGGTCAACTGTTAAATATTAAAAGGCTGAACGATAATGTCAAGTAACAAATGTGTCTAAAATAATACTGCTTGGAAAAATGTGATACGAAAGAATTGTTGAATAAAGTACAAAGTAGAATAGTGTTACTAGTGTACATTCGAAAAAAGTAATATTTCGACAAAAACAGTCTATTTTCATGATTGAACACGATGACAATTCAAACGAGATGAATCATTACAAAGCTATATAATTTGTTCTTAATCTTGCTAATGATGAAAATGAGCGAGCAAGACGAAATTAAGCCCCAAACAAATGCAACGATTGCAACATCGTGTTCATGCTTCTTGCTAAACCATTATTAATTCGTATCAGCGTAATAATGAAAAAAACTGCACCGTTATTATACAAAATCTGCTATACACATTACACTGTTGAAATAGAATTAACCTTTAAGTAAGCGCTTAAAACGAGACGAACGCATATTGTTTTATAACAACAATATGATTGGATCTACTCAAACGTCGTACGATTTCTACTATAGCATACGCTTGGATAAAGAAGTTTATCAACAAATTTCTCAAAAACAGTAACAGTAAAAGAAAAAATCGGAACCAGTTATATTGGCTAGCTTGGTAGTTCTAGGTAATATTTAAAACAGAAATATGAACACAAGGATAAGTTTAAATGATAAATACTCTCTGTGTGTTTATGCATTTATGGTAGATGCGTGTTTGCAAAATACATGAAAATGTATATGTTGATAGATATGAATTGTATTATTATTCTACGTTCGCCATGAAGAACTTTTTAGTTGATCCAAGAAAATCCCTCCTTAGCACTTTATTTACTGGCATTTTTCTATGCAATCACCTACTTGAAAACGAAAATCAACAATCGGGAGTTTCTTAAAGAAAAGTCTTAAAAGTGACAACACTTTTATGGACGAACATTATAAATAAATAACTTCTTTTGAAATCTTTATTTGAAAGAAAATTATCGAATTTCTTTTAGATAAAACACAATCATTGAAAAAACTTATCAATAGTATTATGATAGACAATGTATTAATTCAGAATATGACTAATGAAAATAAGATAATTTCACCAAATAAATGTTAAATTGTACGTCATCAACAACTTCTTCAATATTCTTACATTTTGTGGATTTAAATCTCATTGAGAAAAAAGCGTACACCTGCAGTAATAGACGCATTCACTTGATCCATAAAATCCGCCCTGTCCAAAAAATGGTACAGAGGAAACTTTAGGACTAATTGCCACCAATCCCCACTCATGTTTTAACACCTTCGCGAAAATAGAGTAAATGCGTTTCCCTAATTGGCAGAAATTATCTCTTGCTATTATCCCCAATTTCTAGGAAATTTGGGACACGAGCCTGGCCGATTCATAACAAACCACGCCTCCTGACTCCCATCATCATTTCGCTCCCCCGTTCCTTGCATCTTCCATTTTCATTCCATTCTTTTAATTATCATTGGTTAATTATCATTCTACGCCGAGTGCCGCATAGATGCCACATATGCGGCATCGAAATGATGTGTATACAAGTGCCATATGTAGTCGATGAAAACATTTTTCATTATCGGTTGAACATTTTCTATTCATTTTATTGGCATATTGGATTAATCACTTCTTACAGCTTCTTAAAACTTTTGAAAATTTCTTAAAACGAATTGAAGCGAATTTTGGGAAGTCATAGACAAGTGACACTACGTGCAGACAGAAATTGTGCCATCTTTTTAGCATCATAAAAATTAATTTTCAGATCTGAGTAAATAATTCCGTCGTTTTCATATAGTTGACTCTGCAGTCGAAGCGATCAATTGCCACAAATGTATAAGATCTGCAGTTTAACGATGACTCACACTCGATTCGACTATATTATCGTGCAGATAAAATTCCACAATCTCCTTTAAAGTTCGAGATAAAACTCTCGATCGAGAACCTGTCGCGCAGCCCGTCGATCCAATCACCGCGAAGATGACAAGCCACGGCAGACAGATCGTCCGCGAGTCCCGCGAGTTCGGCATCAGAAAGTAGTGGTTGAAAGTGCAATCGAGCGGCCGTTTCGCTCGCGTTTACGTCATTAGCGAGCGACAAACAAAACCGTGCTCGGCCACCACGACGACAGCTCCAGTCGGCGCCCAGGGCCCTTAAACGTCCGCATCGTCACGCCCCGACAGGTGCGAATAATTCCCGGCATTGGTGGTGTTCTCTCATTCTTCGGTCTTTTCATCGTCTGGAGCTTTGGTCGGGTTCTCTCGCGAGGGAGGCAGCCCCGACCGGGTAACGCCGACGTTAAAGACAATCCGCCGTTTTCAGCGGTCTGACAATCGACGCCTCGGTAATACCCTCGGTGCGGCGTTCGCCATGGAGATTCTTTCATACGAATTTCACAAATGAGAATTCGCGATACACGGCGCACGCGAATGGCCGACGATGTCTGAAGGAGGAGGGGCAAGAGTGACGGGGAGGGAGGGCTTGGGGGTGGGGGGTGGGGGGGGTGAAGAAGAGGGAAGAGTGGAACGAGGAAGAAGAGGACGAAGAGGAGGGTGAGAGAGCCGCCTCGACATCGGCACTGACGAAAGAAAAGAAAACGAAGGGAAGAAGAGCGACGCGCAGGCAGGGGGGGGGGGGGGGGGGAGGCAGAAGAAAAAAGTACCACTTTAAGCAGCGGCTATGAACGCCTTTCAAAGACGCTGTGTGTATCCTCTCCGCACGGGTGCACCCGAGAGGGTGGCCGCGAGCGTGTACCAGCGTGCATGTGCTTGTCTCGTGAAAAGCTCATAAAAATATTAAACAGAGAAAGAGAGCAAGAGGCAGATAGAGGATATAGGCGGGTGGGGGACGAGAGGCGCGGAGAGAGAGACGGAGGAGGCTCGCGCGCACGTTACAAGCACCAAACGTACGTAATTTTAATTAAAGCTCCATGATGAAGGGCGTCGCCTGCTCGCGCGCACTCCAGCCAGCAGCGCTATATTATGTAGGCAGTTATTCAAGTCATATACACAAATTACATAAATCCTCATCGTCGTCCCTTTCTCCTGCTTTCCACCTTCTATCTGCCTTTCCCTTTCCTTCCACGCGCCTCCTCCTTTACGCACCCGTCGCGGCGCGTCGCGTCGCATCGTCCGCCGCTTACCATCTCCACGACATTTGTTTTGCTCTCCCTGTCTCTCCTTCTTTTCTTTTTCCGTTTTGTTTTTTTTTCTTATTACATCCTCCCTCCACCGGGACCGCCGGCTCTCTATCTCGGTCTTTCTCGCCCATTTTCTCCCTCTCGTTTCTCTCGTTGCCATTCTTTCTGTCGTCGCACGAGCGACCGCTGACTTTTACGGCGAAATAGTTTCCCTCACGAGGGAATCCGTTTACTCGCAGTAATTGGGAAGAGCTGCGACATTATGCGCTTTTTCTTCCTCCTTTATTTTGTCGCACGCTCGCTCCTCCCACGTGCTAAGGAACCGGCGCGCGCGCGCGCAAACGCGTTCAACGCGCTCCTCTCTGTTTCCTTTCCTCGAGTTTTTTCGACGTTTTTGTTTTCGACACCCTGCGCGCTTCTTCAACCCCCTCGATGCTTCAGCGGCCCATCTTTTCGTACTCGCGTGTTCCGCCTTTTCCACCGGTTGCCGCTAGAGCTGAGCGTGATGGTCGAATCAGTACTTCGAGGTGATCGTTTGTAAGATAGATAGTTCAATGTACATTGAGGATCATAATTATAGCACTTCTGGATTAGAATACGAAATTGTCGACTAAAGTAGATTTCGACGAATTTCATGTAAATATCTATGAAGTTGCTTCTACATAAAATATAAAACAGTGGAGATCTGATTTTTAGTTGTTACATTACTACACTCCATCATTACTATGCCAAGATCGATACTTTTAGATTTGTAACCTGAACTATATTATATTTGTAACCTGATTTATTATAACTTAGTAAAACGTATCATTTACAAATTAAACCTTAAATTGATATTTATAAGAATCGTATATTGATGATAATAGTAACACCTTGTAGTTAATGGTTAACCAAAAAAAGTGGCAAAAAATGTTTAAAATAGAAGTTAATGTGTATTTTAAGGAAAACAAATTGAAATTACAAAAATTTTTTAAAATCTTTTTATATGATAAAAAGCGCAGATCACCTTGACTTTTTTAAATGTTAGTTTTGACGTCATAGCGTTATAACTGACGAGGTGACAAATTTAACGATTTACTACACGAGGGGTCTTCGCGAGTCCTTAGAAATTCGCAGTAATTGGGAAAATAATTTTCCAACATGTTAATGAAACGTAGCTTTATAGTAGTAATATTCGTCCATCTGTTTCGGTAGTTTGGACTTACTTGAGAATATTTATTGACATATTACCGACGGGAAATTAGAAATTTCGTTTTATTCTACGCATTGTAATATGCATTTATTGGTGTTTTTTTTTTACAATTTAATACGTATAACTGTTGAAAATTTCAATAAAATATAATTACAAAAATACTTATCACATTTTTAGTCTACACATGTTGATGAAATTCTATCTCATTAAAATCAGCCGTCGTTTAGGAAAACTTTAATATTGTAAAAATGTTAATTAATGTGTTAACATTGTTCTAGTAAACTAAGCAATACTGTAAATAAGAGATAAAGATATAAGTTTACTGTTTATATTCTTCTTCAATGTATCCTTGACCCTGAATTGCATATACGTTTTATTAACATATACAAAAATTATTTTCTCGTATTACACAGGTATGTGCATTATTTGTACGTACATTATTAATATTATTACGTATTTACATTTCTTATCACGAATTGAAGTACATTATGGATCAATCCAGAAGTGATAAGAAATGTACATACGTTCTTTAGCAATGCGACGATTTCAATGTTGCATCGATGTAAACGGACGTTGCTTCGAACATCTTTTATGACATAAGTCTGTTACCTGTTATCGAATGAATCGTCTAAATACCTGCTACTTTACTAGGAATACAAAGTATAGCATTCCATTTAAAAAAAATGAACGTGTCCCTAAAATCGTCAAAATTCCTTCACCTATAAAAATGTTATTATTAGCGTTCCCTTCAAGCTGTAACGTTTGTCTGTATCTCAAAAAATAACTGATATATTTAAGGTGATCAAAGTTATTGTCCCAACCATTTATTGCTCGTATTACATAACCATTTAAATTTGAAGACTGTTTATGTAGTACTATTATTTACGTACTACTATTGTCTTATATATTTTCATTATTTATTATTTATATTATACATCACGAAATCATATGGTCATTAACATATTCTTATAAATATTTTATATTTTATTTTTGCAGCTATGTATTACTAACCCTTTGTACCCGAATGACGACATTAAGGCGCCACTAAAAATTATTTTATCACGTTTGAAAATACTATTAACATTATCAAATTTGTTTATATTTAAAAAACTGTTAAAGGTTAACTGTTATATGAGTCACAGAATTCAATTTCATATGTATAAAATATACTAGATAAGATTTTGAATTAAAATGAATCCGACTGCAAGCGATTAAATGTATTTAATAATAATTATTATGTTATTATTTAACAATATTGTGTAAATAAATATACCTCGAACAGAAACAATAATATTTATATATGATTATACATGATTGACAGATGCATACAGTGCCATCAGTTTTCAATTTTTGTCAATAAAGAAAATACCATAAATGTTACGTGAGATAATAACTTGACATACTGTTCGTAAAAAGTGTAAAAAATGTTTGTAAAAAATCTTATCATTCTACTTAAATAGTAGATAAATCATATCTGCTCTCACATTTTATAAAGATTTGATCAAATAAGCAACAAAATGAAAAAACCATTTGAAATAAGTTCCAAATAATAAAATAATCCAAAGCAACAGTAAATAACACGTAACCAGGTACTTTAACAATAAACTTTCAAATAATTTGCTTCAACAGTCGGGAAGCGAAGAAAAGCCACATTTGACCTAAGCTGAATTAGTGTACCTCAGACATTGTGAAGTTATAAAAGTTTTGTTATCAGAAGTGGCCTGACAACGCTGGCGAAATATTGACACATATTCGTCCCCATGACGAAAATTCGTCATTTGTATATTACAGAAAATAATTGATTCTTGTTCTTTTAATTCTAAATAAATTAAATTCTAATTTTAACCAAGGATGGTATAATTTATAACCATCACTGAAAAATATATGATTTTTAACAAGTTACATTGTTTTTACATAGACCATATTATTTCTACAAATAGTATCAAAAAATGCCGACATTTTGTGAATGACAGTGTAAAAACTTACCGGAAAAATATGTGTTAATGCAAAATACAAATTATCTTCATTAATTGAAAGATGCAGAAGCTGAAAACAAATTTGTTTATTTTCTTAATAATTTCAACGAGTTTAAATATGTTTACTACTTTGAAAAAATCGACAATCTATTTATCACAGAACAATTGTACGCGCATATCCATGAATCATTCTCAGAAATTTGCTCGGAACGTTGATTCTCGCTCGAATTGCAACGTCGATCAAAGCAGACGCAAAAAGTAATGGACGTCTACCAGTCCGACGCGTAATGTTCGGAATCGCAATGTTTCTTCTAGTCTATGACTAGGCAAAGCGTTCGGTCCTCTTAACTCTTTACCCGTGATTCCTGGCTTCTCGCGGTCGCGGTCCATTAAGCGCTGGAAAATTTGCGGCGATGCCACGATCCCTGGTGGTCGTAAACATTAAAGTAATCCTTGCGTAAATAAGTGTGCACGCCGCGGATTTAACAGGACACGTTTCCGCATGGCTGAAAGACCGGATTCCGTTGGATATTAAAAATCCTTGGCCATTAAGTCACTCGTAAACGACGACGCAGCGCGCCGTTACGATTTTCGAATCTGTCCGTTTGCGTCACTCGCGAACGGTCATTAAAGACAACTTCAATTGACGACAATAGTTAAAACTGCTTTATGTTCGATTCAATCGCTATTGGAGTTCGAAAATTATTCGACACAATGGAATTTATAACATACAATGTTTCAATCAATTTATGGCGGGTTACTCAACAAGAATTAGTAAATCGTGGAACTAATTCGGACGATTGATATTTTGTTCCAGTCTTCGACGTCGCACAATGTGTCCAATTAGAGGACAAAAATCAATTCCTACGACTCTTTGGTTTATTGGCACGTGTTTTAAAAGATTAGAGCGTTATTCATTTTTTTTATGCATTTACAGTCGGTATACTTAAATAATCGGTAAACTGTAAAGCGTGCGTGATATCGTGATTTTGTTGACATCGTTAATATAATGTATTTATTTTACTATTGTTTTGATCACTATTACCTTATATTTTAACAAATATACATAACCACTTCATATGGATAATAATATTCGAAGTAGAAGTGGTAAATATACTTAATTACATTAATTAATTAGATCAATTTTCTTTTTTCACTATAGAATCTGACCACATTTGATTTTGTCATAAAAAGTGGCCTCCACCTTTCACCTTGATTTCAAACAATAAAGATCATAAATATCTTTTTAAGTGGATATTTTTATGAATGCCATCAGAACAATCTTCTAACATAAAATAAGTTTGGATATATGTAAATTTATTATCTTTCTTCTGGTCTAGTTCACGCATATATCTCCGAAAGAAGATAACTCTGTTTGCAAATGATTGTCGCTGACCTAAACAAGTAGTTACAACAAATAAACGTGCAAATGCGGGCAGCTGGTTTTTATGCAATGTTTTAGAAGATATATCATAAAGATATTTAACCAGACTGAAAGATAAGTTTTGGGGAGTATTGTGAAAAGATATAATTAAGGTTTAAAAAACCTTGTGACTTTAAAAACCCAATAGTATTTAAAAGAAAGAAATGCATCGTATCGATTTTTTTTTAAATTTCAGGATAACTTTGTTTGAAGAATTAATGTCGCTTCAGCTACGTGGCTGTCAGTATGCGACTTGTACAAGAAGACGAATAAGATTAAAGATAAATTAGTTCCTTTTATAATTTTGATAAGTCTATCATTATTAGTAAATGCATCTTATGGCTTGATAAATATATAAAATCTACAATATAATTATTAGAAACAACGTAGACCTTAACACGACAGTTGTTACAATAATTTGTTAAATAATTTGAACCTTTCGTTACATTTATATTAGAACATTTAAAATATTAGCCTTACAAGGAATAAAGTAATTAGAGTCACGGTTAACCGAATTAATCGAAGAAACGTGAATGTTAGAATAATAAAGTAGTTACTTAAATGTATAATAATATTATATTAAATGTTTAATGATTTGTATAATGAAGAACATCACGTACGAATCACCTTAGATTGATCTACAATGTTACGTACTCGTATAATTGATATTTTACTGTATTTTGAAGAATGAAGCGGGTACGTAAGTTATCACTTATTCTGGCAAAAAATATATCACATTGTTCCTTCTAAAAACAGAGTCACTTTATAGAACGGTCCCCTTAATTTTCGGCAGATTTTCACAATACATTAAAATGCAAGAGATTATTATCACGGTCATACAGTTCGTTTAAATTTCAATCGAGTTTCGATAACTTGTCACTAACTCGAACAGTTCGCTCGCCGACCCGGCGTATATTCGAGAATCGGTGTTCGCGGAATGAAAATCCCGTCAGATTTAATTCCTGAGTGCAGAAAAGCAGAACGGCTAATTTGAATTGGAAACATACTTGGTGAGTTTCCCAGTCGGCTGATACGATACCGTGGATCTCACGTTAATTTAACGGTGCCCTAAAACTGTGTCAATTTTGCGTTCAACGAGCCCGCCGCAAATTAAGAAACGAGACTTCTGGGAACTCATTGCTAAAGCGTTATTCAGGATGAGTAAGAATGCAGAGCACGATTTATAATGTCCGTGGGACGATCTTGGAGTTACCCGGAATGGTATCCATTCGCAGAGAAAACTTCTTGGAGCTCGTGCGCATAAATCAACGTCTTCGACTGTCATATCTAAAAATATACATCGGATGCAAAGCATCGCTATTAACGCTTCAATTCGCTCCAAAAAATTCTAGTAATTTAATCAATGGAGCCGAAAATGAAGAGTGCCAACAGTAATTGTACCGAGTGGTACAGGTAACTCATACGTGTTATCATGTACAAATTATAAGACTGAATTTATTTAAAACTTTTATATTAATATGTATTTGGATGAATAGATTTGATTAATGGTTTCTGGTGAAAGTGCCCATCATTTCTATAAGTGTAGAATAAAAATAGTCTAACCAGTCATTTGATCGTTGGTAGTACGGTTAATATTAACACAGTGATTAATACACTCTCGATTTTTATGCGAAATAAAAATTATTTTTACTAATTGTAAGATACAGATGCTACAAAGATACTTGTATCGTCACTTAGTAATTCTAATCCCGTGTAACTCGGCGCAACCTTGAAGTCACACATGTATTTATCGTGTTTTTTTAGCTACAATGTTGCAAAATATCTTATTCTGTTCTCTCTTTCTTCTTCATTGTTGAGGAGATTGTTCATCATGATTTTCACTTACTTCACACATAAGAGAAAATTAAATCCCCCCCATATTTGTTAATTTTTGTTAATTTATATACAAAGACTGATCTTTCCTTTGAGTTGTATAAACATTTTTGTACTGATATAAAAACGTGTAGTCCACCAAGGATCAATATGTTGAATATAATGCAACTGTATTGTTGAGTTCTTTAAAAGTTTTTAATGTATTGCTTTTGATCAACTGGATTTTGTTATAAGTCCATAAAAATCTTTGACTTTCCTAGATCTGCAAAGCTTAAGGAAATTTAATTACACAAACCTCAACAATTTCATTAGAATCGAAATAAAATTCTATCGCGTCAACGAACAGCCATTAGTCTAAATGCAGACATGTGGAAAATATTAATCTTATTTGCTTCCTACGGGGGTGCTAAAAGAAATTTCAGTAGGTCTTTCTCTAAAGTAAATCATGAAGCAGGAAATTAAAATATAAATGAAGAGTCGTGTCACTCGAGTAGACATCTATGGCAAAATAAATCAATATATTTAAGAATAATTAAGACTGAGAACTATTGTATCCAAATTGTAAAATAGTATGTAAATTGTAGGCCAGTAGTAACATTTAATGGAAAAAAATAACAACCATTCCAAGTAATGGCTTCCTTAAGTACAATAATTGATCGCATTTCTTTCGCTTGTTGCAAACCTTAATGCCTTATCTACGCATGACTCCACAGCGGCGTCTAATTTAATATTATTTTCTGTTACCGCTGACACCGACCGACCTCAAATTTTGTAGTTCCAATCATGTTCTGTTATAGTATTGTTCTCTTCCCGTCTTATACTTAACAGTAATAAAACAAAGTCGTAAGCCCGTTGATAAGGTATTGATTAAACTTCTGAACTTAATACTTATGCTTATAGTAGAAATGATTTATATATTGAATATTATTATGACAGAAATGACTAATTATAATTTCTTCCTAAATTTGCAATCGAAGCAACGATGATTGAATTAAAAAAAAACATGCCTTAACATTATTTATTGTTCAGTAAACGTCGTTAAAATGTAACGAAAAAAAGATCCATGTACATATCTCTAATTGTTAAAGAATATGTATGGAAAGTGACTAAAAGATTCATCCATATTTTACATTGTAAACAAATTGCAGAAATGATCCTCATTTTAACATTTGAGGCTCCTCCCTTTAACTCGCATCAAATCTCACGCATATTGAATTGTTCATTGGCACACCCTGCTAACAGCATTTAACTAGACTAAACAAGCTACTGAATAGTATTCAATGCTAACTCTCCCCTATACATACTTTTCGAAGAGAGATCATGGCCCTTTTTAGCTCTGAAACTTGAACAGTCGCCAGTCTGTAAATTATACCGACATTTGTCATTCAATCGCGGCTCGTAATATCTGCCAAGAGTTTATTTATACTAGTTGGCCACGAACGCGCCTGCATTTCTCGACTTTCGCTGTTCCCGTCATTTTCGTCACAGAAACAATAACGAACTAGGAAGTTCGATATCGTGACGAGGATCGTCCGACTAGGCGTACCCATCGCGTCTTTTCCGACTGAAAAGTCGCGATTCATCAATTAAAGTCAATTGGTCGTAGGTGCTACATGCGTTCTTGAGCGAATCACGAGGGAACGGTCATTGGAATAATCGCGACTCGTAATGGATGCGCCAATTTACGGGTGATGTAATGACTCCATTACGGAAATGGATAATTTGCTAATCGCTGCGCTGGCTAAGATAAGAGCGACCCGGACATGCGACTGGTTTGCATCCTCAGCTTAGCAAGCTTATCGTCTGAGGTTTCTGGATCAAGTGGAAGTCGAAATCTCTGCTAAGCTCTGATTTGAATGCTGCTGATTGTGTGTGCGCGCGAAACGGATGAATGTGCCTTTATTATTATTTCACCGACTGATATCTAATCGGACAGAGATTCCGTGAGAACGAAAGACAGCAAAATTGAACGGTTTGATGGATCTACGTAACTGTTAAATGCAAATGCGCTGCTGCGAACTAACGTAAATGAATTATTAATGGACATTACTATGCAATAGTGTATCCGAATATCGTGGAGTACGATGCAGGCATTAAAGCATTTGAAACAACGCGGACTTCTATTATTCTTTTCTAAGAAATTGCTTGCTTTTATGAGCAACGCTGATTATAAAATATTATCGTGAACAATTGTGCTCTGCCGAGTAAAAACAGGTGAAAAGAGAATGACAGTCAATATGGAATAACTGCGCAGCATGGTTGAATATGCTAACGATGCCGGCTGAGTCATAAACACCGCTAATAGAGCATAATCATAACACTCGACGGATTATAAAGTCGATATGCACTCAAAGATGCAACACGAACTGAAATTCTAATGGTGTTGCAAATTACGATGGAACCAATGTGAGCACGTATTTAACGCGATTAGTATTGCTAATTTATTACTAGATCACAGAATTTTTACTATGATCGATTATCATTTTGTATATAACAGAGAGAAGAAAAACATAGCCTGGCATCATGTGGAGATACTGCATCTAGTTAATAATAATACAAAATTTATCGTATAATATATGTTACAATTTCGTAGAATATCCTGCTCAACTAATAACTTTGTTCAATCTTTGAAAAAATAATTTACATAAAAGTGTTACGTGAAAATATTAAATCACTTCTTAATTGTAAGAAGTAAAAAGTGTTTGAGTATTAAAGTAACGCTAAAATCATTGTTTTATCTAAAATTTATCATTTAACAAATATTTTAAGTTAAGCAAACAAAATTCATATTATTATTAACTAGACATAGGGCCTTCACGTTATAACCCGACCATGTTTTTTCTTCTCTTATACAGAAAATTATGATGGAACAGAGAACAAATTTTGCAATGTTCGAATATTAACTCTTTGCGGTTGAGTGTTGAGTCTAAAGCTCCGTTAAAAATGATAATGACACGATTCGAAGTAATTTGTGTCAAATTTACTTGTATTTAGAAAATTGTTAAGAGCTGTTAACTGTTGCACAAAATGCAATTCTATAATGTATAAGAAGCTCTAAGTTATATAAAATGAAAACGCTCTAAGTCCTAACAAATATTTTGCATTTCCAGTTATTGTTACTCGGTGCATGTGTCAAACACTTCGCAAAATGCATGCAGAACCGTTAGCAGCTAAAGTATCGAAGGTATCCGTTATCGAAAGCAATGCGATACTGTTACGTGTACTTCTAACGTTTCCATTCTTGCAAGCTGGATGAATTCTCCTATTATCTTCGCGAGACGACCGCTATCGAGACGGAATAATTTATCGAGCGTTAAAAGTTCACGTATTCGGGACCATTTACACGGCAATGCCTTCATCGTTTGTCTCGGCCTTTCTGCGAATCGCGAATACGTACGAGGCGTCGCCGTCGCTGGCATTCGAAAGTATAATCGCGTGAAATCGTTTCAAAGAAGGCCGTGGTCTGAGGAAATGGCAATGGCCAGTGGCACGCGGACGGAATGGTAACAAGATGGTTGATTGACGTCGTTCTACCTAAAACCTTGAACAGCCTCGACCGCTTATCGTGGTGTACATTTGTCATTACCATATCAACCGCAGTGAAACTCTACTTTCGTCGATAATTTCTTCAAGGACGTAAACACGTCAGCTGTTCTTATCTATGAAATCATTTTCTTGGAAACTTCGCAGGACAGATCGGAAATAAAAGTCCGACAATTCGACGCATCATTTCCCAGACCGAGATAAAAACCATTATTATAAGAATAATGTGGATTGCTCGGAAGCCAAACACTTTTCTTAGAAAATGAGCTCCGCAAAACATACGTATCTACGTCATAGGATCTTTCAGTCGCAAAATCAATATAATAGATTTACTCATAAATAAATAATAGATAACGTCACTTTTATCGACAGTTTTATGAAATTGTCTTTCCTAATAAATCATTGACATTTTTCTTTGGTTTCCATTCTAGTTAAGTTCATTTATTTGTCATCACAAAAATTGTGCTTTGCTTCGCAAGCGAAATTGTTATTTTTACGACTAACTTACAACATCCTTATTTATCTGAATTTTAAAGTTAATAAACTTACACCGAATGGCTTTTGAATCATCCATGTGAACTGGAAAGTGGAAAAAAAACACGTTGGCTCGAGACAGATGTCAACAGTTGTCATAAAATTAGAAATGAATGGTAATTATTTTGAGAGATAGATTCGCTTCCATAAATGGTCGTAAAAGAGAAATTGATATCGTCGGTGAAACCACTTGTCGATAAGAACGAAACAAGGAATTCTTATAAAGCCAATTAAAGTACGATTATGACACTTCGTGCTTGTTTACATAAGATGATTCACACTCGAGGAAAGTGAACGACTCGGTATCTCTTTCAGCTGAAGAGATACGTTTAAAGAAACTGGAATAATGTTCCGTTTGGAACTACTGGTAGAGGTCGTGTTGAACGTGTGCGCGTAGGCATCAAGGTCACCGGAAGGTTAGTTACTGTTTTATTAATACGACTTCACAGCTTCTTATTTACGAAGATACGATTAATAGTAGATCAAGGTTATTTAAGCTCGGTCAAGGTTGAATCACAAATTACTTCGAACGTAATGCGCTACCAAACTCTCAATCTCGAATGACGGAAAATTTAACGAAACTATAACTGACTATATTTACGATCAATCGTAATTATATCCATTAATGTTATAAACGTATTTTTTAAGATACTCCTCCATGCGTTAGGTATTCCATAGATTTTAATAAAACTTGTGAAAATTTAAATTAGTTGTCAGAATCTGGGTCCAGATGGATACAGGCTCCGCTGTCTAAATGTTAACAGCAAGCATTTAACATATTTCTTTTTGTTTTGACGATAAGAAAGAGAACTTCGAGTGACTGAATTTTCCAGTTCTCTAATTTGGTATACTCAAACATTATTAACACATATCTGTATTATTGGCACTATCTGTAGAGATGATATGGTCTATATAAAAATAATGTAACGTGTTAAAAATCATATACTATTCAGTGATAGTTAGAAAAACAGAATTTAATTTATTTAGAATTTAAAGAAGACGAATTAATTATTTTCTGCAATATATAAATGACGAATTTTTGTCATTTGGCTATTGGCGATTGTTTGCGAATTGCTGGATTTTCGTCATGCGAACAAATATGTGTTAAGGAGACAATTAATTACGATAAATGCTTAAAATCTGCAGTCCAATGATCAAAAGTTTTATAGAATCAGATTTACGGTACTAGCTCCATAGAGACGCGTAACACAAAGGAGAATCGTCGCAGGACCGTTAATCCTATTTTAACAGCTAAACGGAAGCGAAGCAGTCATTAAGATCCATATCTGGGACGGCGAAGAGCGAAAATATTTTTGCCGCATCCCGAATTTATTTTTTCACGGCGAGCCGTCGCTATTTCCGTCACGCCGTAAATTACAGCCCACTCTGGTGTAATTCTCTGAATCAAACGCAACGAGGTGTTTCTTTTTCGGAAAAATTCGTTGAGACGCAACATACCTGACACGGTACGGATGGTGAGACGGAAATAAACAGTTTCGATCGCGTTCTCCAAAGCGGGACCATTTGTTTTCCCGGCGTTCACAAAAAAAAAAGAATCAAGGTTTATGATTTATCGGCGATCGACGAGTCAATTGTTGTTCGTTCGCGCGGACGTGAAATTCAATTGTATATTTATCCAGATGTGTGCTATACATATATCGAAGCCGGATTATAACATAACAGTCACGGTGAGTGCAGTGTCGATGCCAAAGTTAGAATCGGCTCTAAAAATACCGGAATTGCGAGCCTGAAATAGTCGAGGCGGACACAACATGAATTCTACGAGAAAGATGACCCCGGACCGCGTTCCTGATGGACATCGATTCCGATTGCTTTCACATTGCAACTGCCAACGATCGAGGTATAACTGTCTATCATTTTTCAACGACGCAACATAATCCCTTCGTTTCTGACAGGGCGCACAAAAGAATTCAAAGCGTAAACAAATAAAATGTACAAAAGTGTACCAAAGCTAGATACGCGTTGCGAACTAGTGCCGGTACGTTCTGGGTCAACCGAAAAGAAATCCAACAGTGATTGTACTGGAGCTCGTTCAGAATTCAATATTTTTCAAGCACTAAATTAGTTATTAGCACTTGATTGGTTTTTATTGCCTTTTAAAAACGAAGGAACCGTGTCAATCGTGTTACTGCACAAATTTTATTACAGAATACGCACGAATATATTAACATAATTGCTCGTAAAAGTATTTTATGGGCAAATTACTGTTTAAAATATGTTCATAATACGTTCACGTTTATGCATTTTGTAAGCACAATCTTACAGTTGAATTACAGAACTGTGATTTTTCTATCAAGGAAATCAAAATTATTCGACATAAATGAAAATTGAGTAACTGAATAAAACAAATTCAGAGAACCGACTCTTTTATTAATAACAAATTTTGGTTCAATATACCAAAGATTACGTAATCACTTTTCAACTTGAAAATAAAGGGTTAAGAAGCTTTTCATTTAAATATTACATCGTAACTCGTATGCCTAAAAATACATACCAATGCGTTGGGCAATGTTTGTCAAAAATTGCAAATCATTCGTTTTAACTACCCTGGCAGTCTCTCGAGTTTTAAAAACGTAGCCGATAATGGCGCCATCAATATCGGAAACCGGCACGGGGTCTTAACCGATCGAGTTCGGCTCCCCGTGTTTCCTTGTAGCTCTTATCGGAACCGGTGTGTGTGCATGCCGTGTAAGTGCAATGTAATCCAACGCGGAGGAAATGTCTCTAACTTTCTTCGTCGACGCTTTCTTCGAAAGAATGCGTTCTGACAAAAGAAACGACATCAGCAAAAACTTGTGTGTTGGATGCGTATTCAATCTCGACTCGAAAACATCTCTTCGAGATTCACGCAAACTAAAGAAACGAGGATCTCTATTTCAGTCTTATGTGAAAAGCCAAAGTGTATTTCACAGCATTGCTTAAAACCATTTCAGTCGTCGGATTACGAGTTCGACTGCTGCAATAAATATAATTCACTACGGAATAATTTGAGTAAACCAGCGAAAAGTAATTAAAACTCGATTTCAAATGTATCGTTAAGTATTAAAATGATCTTGTAAATGCAATTTAATTAAAATACTTTCAGGGAAGTATATAATTGAAGACCACAAAACCAAAGATGGAAAAATATTGTATTAGAGATTAGTATGTATACTGAAATGTTCTTGGGGTTATGATAGATTTCAGTATACAATCGCAAAATTAAGTAGCGGAACTGCGTTCTTTTCATGTCAAAATAGAACAAGATAACAATACAATGTAATATAAATTTATAAAACTGTCATTATTTGAAATTATGCAATGAAATGGTAGTTTATAATAATAACGAAACTATAGTACTCGATGTTTGGATCTGATTCTGTTTTACAAAAAGACAACATTTTTATAATAAAATTGCGCATGTAATAAAAAATACGTAATAAAAGTAGTTATCTTAGTGCTGCAGTTTTTTTAATTGTCGCTACAGATTCCTGTGTATCGGTGTAACGGACTCATTAGAAGATCTTTCGCGTAGTACACCGAAATATTAATGCTTTTATAAAACATTCGTAAAGGAACCTTTCCAGGTGAATTCTCGCGCAACCAGCGTTTATTCTCTGAATCACTGATAAACGATAAACGACCATCCATCCAAAGAAGTTAAAACATGGACGTAAAAAGATGGAACCTCCGACGAATTCCCAAACAGCAAAAATACGGGCGATCGCCGCGCCTTTGAACAGGCAGAAAGTCGAATAAACAAACATTACTCACAGAACGGCTCGGTATATCCCAACAACGATCCAGCATTTGCCATTCAGCTGCGAAACTGGCCGGCAATCGGCTCACAGAAACAAAACACCGGTTTTCTCACCTCGTCACGCGTCCCCGAAGAATGACGCAACGAGGGAACGAACTATTATTACATCGGGGAACGCGACGAAGCAACAAGTACGGCGGTTTTTGCCAGGCACGCCAGGAACTTGGTGCACGCAGGATTCCCGTGGAGTGCACGTGGCACTGGTTCACACTCGCCTGCCCGTGCGCGCGCGAGCTCACCACACGTAAACGTACCACGAGGAGACGCAGAGAGTTCTTCCCCTATCGCAGATGCCTGGCTGCTCCGGTTGTCCCTCGTCGTTTTTCCTCTGTTTCCCGCCTTCGAGCCGCGCGGCCCTTTCGCGTCGTCCTTTTCCCTCTCGGAAGGACGCGCCACGGTCTCTGACCACCTTCGCCTGCCGTCCCGGCAAGTTCACAAGACCCGAACAATGGCCTCACAGCGTCATTACACGAGCCGTTGCTGGCTCGTTGACTTTCCAAAAACACGAACGAGTCGACACGTGCACCGTTCCGGAAAAACTCGCAGCTGATGCACGATCCTCGAGGCGTGTGTCTGGCTGGTCGAGTGGGGGTGCGCTTCCTCTGGGAACGTTGGCTTCTGGACACCTCTCGAGGGCTTCTCAAAAAAAGAACTTTCCTCCTTACACTTCAACAGTAATTTACAGCAGAAGCTTTCTGCTGTGCAAGGAACGCGACGGTTGCGAGCAGGGGTATTCTTTAGCTTCGAAACACTGCAACGTATTGTTTCTTTTACTCGGGCCGCTTGGTTTCGATCGCTGTAAGAAGCGCGCGCGAATACGGGGAAAAGGGACGCTATGCCGGCACTGCGTTCCTAAGCGGCCACTATTTTAGAGTCGAGCGGTACGCGTGAATTCCTTTCCACTCCACGAGCACAGTTGGGAATACGACGTTCCGGCGGTTTTCTGAACACCAGCGACACGCCCTGGCCGCACGAGCCGCGCGATGATCCACCTGCCTCGATCGATCCTCGTTCCACCGCACACTGACGCCCGATCCCTCCGGTTCGATCGGTCCTCCTTCGACTCGGAGCACGTGACCCTCCGCCGCCTCCTACCGTCTGTCTACCTGCCGCGTGAGTCAACCGCTGGAGTTTTGTCGAATTTCCGCTCTTTTTCGCCACCGTACCATCTCTGCTACGATTCCTGCTGTTCCGTTTGGAATTACAAGTTGTTAACAGCGGCCTTGGCCACGCCGGAATAGACTGATCTATGGTCTGGACGATTACAATTCTGTTGCGTGCCAAGGTCAACGTCCAATGCTATGGAGATTTGTAGATCATTGTTTGTTTCGATTGCGGTGTAGACCGGAGTTGTCTTCTTACTTTTCCAATTAAGCTATTGGTGCTTTATTGTTCGACTTTTGCGACGTTGACCGATATCTACGCCAATAATAGCGATAACGATGTTGGTATTGTTGACTGATAAATTGGGGAATCCTCGCTCGACCGACTATTTCCCACGAGTATGTTGATAGGAAAAGAGGGAAGGCTTGTTCGCCTACTCCATATCGAGCACGACAGACTCGATCATTTGAATAGCAGTCTTTCTTCGCACGAACTGATTTATCAGCTTCGCGTCCGTATCTAGCCGCTGGCAATCAAAATATACATACTCGACCGGCCTCCGGTTGGGGTAAATCACCTTCTTACCGATCATCCATCAATGAACGTCAACCTGTTCTTCCGGACATTGCTTTACCAGAAGTTAAACAATAGTTCCCGAAGCGGTGCTAGGTCGCGATAAAATCGAAGACTTCCAGTGAGCCTGTTCAGAGTTCTTCTGCATCACCGAGCGACCGCCGAGGTCGACGCCGAACCGAACATTGGAGCCGTTCGAACGGAACCACACACCTTTGTCCCAGCTGTCTTTAGCCCAGGTGTCTCGAAATCACCTGGAAAAAGCCTAGCCCTGCCAGAATCCGAGGAATCCAGTCGTATCACTTTCACCGAATCGTGTACCAACAATTACTCCTCGCTCGATCGATCTTGGCTGTCCTCCTCTGCGGTCAAAGAGCATCGGAACGTCGGAAAACCGGTCCAACCGAGGCGATCCGAGGTAGCCGGCGTACGGCGCGAGGTTCACAGGTAACCCACCGGGGTTCAGCGGTTCAATTTCGTCGCGAAATCGGAGTCCGCCGAAAAAGTGCCGGTCGGAAGTGGTGGGTCAAGAGGAACCGGTCCGAGGTCCACGGATGCACACGTCGGCTCGTCGGTTGACCCGTGGAGCTTCTTATCGTTCGCCAAACACCGAGCAACGCGGTCATCCGAGTAACGCGATGGACTCGTTCCTCGACGTGCCACGAGGCTGCTTAACGAGACGACTAATTCGAACGTGTTAGGTCCACGAGGAGGAGTAGTTGCTGGTGGTGGCAGTGTAAGAGGAGTAGGAGAGCCTCAGGAAGAGGTGGAGAAGGAGGAACAGAAGGAGGAGGGGGGAGAGTATGTAGCCCGGTCCTCGCCACCCGCACTACCATCGGACAATGAGTTGGAAAGGGAGAGCCTCAGATGCGAACGAGGCGAACAGAGACGGCCAGAAAGTCGCTCGACTCGTATACTGGCCGGCCAGCATGCTGCTCACACGAAAAGATGACCCCAGAGATGGGACTAGCGTTTGCCGGTACCCCAGACCGAATTACGGACTACTATCGCTATTGTATTTTCCTTTCTCGACGGTCAACGCTCAATCGAAAACGACTCGTATTATGCCGAGATGTCTTTCGACTAACACGCGATAACTTGGTGACGTAGCCTTTAATAGAAACTAAGGCAGTAATACTGTTTACTGCTAAAGCTATCGATCACTAAAACTATTTGTCCTGCGTTGTTTAATGTGTACAAAATTTAATTTACTCAGACTTTTCATAATTTATATTGTAACATATGCTGAAATTCAAAAATGTATTCAACTATTTTCCATGGGAATATCTTTGAAATTTAAAGAATTTATGAAGAAAAATTGGAAATCCGATCGTTTTTATCGACATGGTAGGTTTAGTGTTAAACACATTTACAAATCAAAATGGTTCATGGATCATGCGTTTCATATAAGTACATATAACGTAGGTACTGCACATTGTATTCGACATAGAAAGGTTCTTCTGTTTTTAAAACGATATTATTTCTACTCCCTATCAGAAAATTGAACTTGGTTTAAAGATATTTCACGCTATATTCGATGGAAACTAAATTCGGCATTCCTGCTACAGAAGATACTGATTTTTAGTTTATATTTATACAAAATAAGCAATTGTAAAAAAGTGCTAATGTGAAAATGGACTGTAATGGAATACTGTAATATTATTGGATAATTGATCAAACGATTTTGATCGGTTGTTTGTGTACTGTAATTGAGTTTTGATATGTAAACGATAAATATGGATCAGTGTAGGCATGGTTAGATTCCCTTGAACTTCAATAATTACATTGCAAATCTTTATGCAATATTAACACTAGATTTACCAGCAATTTAAATATAACTATTTCTACCTATTTCGGAATTAATTATAAGAAGCAGGGAACAAATAGAAATTGCAGTCCTTCTTCTATAGCTTGTATAAATTGATATTCATTTAATCTTCGAACGATTTAAATTTCACTTATCCATTCTTATCATAATTGACACAATCGAAATTGTAGAATCTTATCACTGAAATGTTTTCATTCTATCATTTAGCGATAAGATCATAGCAATAACAATGTGTTTTTAATTAGCAATAATTCCTACGAAGAATCTGAAGAAAGTCATTAATTTACGATCGACGATTCTTCCAAAAACCGTGTAGCCCCCCCCCCCCTCTCACCCCCAATTATTTCTCTTTTCTAGATTCGCGATTGTAACGTAAATTGGGAGACTTTGAGAGTAATAATATGACCCAATATATTTGAACGTGAATTCCGGGACTCAAAAACGGTTTTGTTGAATTATTACCCCAGCATAAATGGAAATTCGTTACAAATGGATATCTTCTACGGAGCTTTTAAAAGGAATGACATTTCGGGGAACCAATTTGCTCGAAGGTTTACGACTAAGGTCGGCTATAAAAGAGCTGATTATAAAAAGGGGTAGCTAAATTATGGCACGATTTTGGCTCGACTGCGTTTATCCCTTTTTTCGAAGAGAATGTGAACGGCGCGCCGCGGAGATTTTCGAAGCCGACGGAGTTCCAGGTCCACGAAAACACGGACACGACCCTGAGGAAGAATTGAATGGCACGAAGCAGACAATGAATCCACACTCGCGTGGAGCGCGCTTGCATATGGTGAAGGTTCGTTCCAGCTGACCAGGGTCGACCATTGTCATGTTAATGAATAGAAGACACATTTTCGTGCCTGGAAGTTGCGTTCGTTCACGGATTGCGTGTTGGGTAATTACGTTTCTACCTGAACGCTGATATAAAAAGGTAACTTTTGCAAACTATTGAACGTTTGTAAATTAAAGACTATTCAGTTATTTATAAAAATATGGCAAGGATTAATTTCTAATTAGAATGAACTGAATTTATCATTCTACAATTTTTATTTATTTTATTCATTGTTAATCACGAACAAAGAATTCTTTTAAAGTGATGACAGAGCTTACGAAATTTCTACAAAGTGTTCAATTTTTATAAAAAATAATATTTTTGGTTTATTTCCGCATCGAGTTAGTTCTATAAAAGCAAACATTTTTATTATGCCAAATGGTAATTTATCAATTAATCAAGATAGTAATCATTAGACCCTCGGAGAATATTCGCATTCGAAAGGATCAGAAAATAAACCTTTTGTATTGTATTTTTGAACAGTAAGTTCTTACAAATATTTCTTAGTATACTTTCACTTATCGAAGTGCACTTTTTTCAAAATCACGATTCACAAATTTTCCATCTTCATACCCCAGTAGCGACTTATTTATTCTCCTTCTTTGATACACATAATATATGTATGGGTGCTTCTTTATCTTTTGAACTGGAATTACTCCTGTATGATTAATAGCTTTCTTTTGTTACCAGCCGAAATTATATTCCTGTCTGCGACAGTTACTTTGTTAATAAAAATCGTTTCGTTTCACATTAGTTCAAATGGTAATCGTACTCATATAGATTAATATTTCCTTTGATTTTTGCATTTTAGATGTATGCAACCTAAATCGTGACAACTAGTAAAAATTACACATATATAAAGAAACTAATATAATAATTTAGTAGTATAATAATTTATTAATTATTGCACTATCTTGAAACGTGAACAATAATATTTGCAGCCTTCAAAAACGCTAGAACTCTGACAATTTACCGTACCGTCTCAAATCGATGATACTAAATAAAAATTCTTGTAAATTAAAAAATTAATGTTAGCACTATCGTTAGTCTACTAAATGCTAAAAATTCACAATACTTCATTTCATTAAACAAATTACCTCGGTTTAGGTAATTTTACAGTTTATTAAATTGTTGACGAGAGCGTTGAATCAAGAACTAGCTTCACGAAATTATTTTGCATGAATTTATTAAAAAATGATATCCATTGAATTCGTCGAACCGAATAAGACCCGATCAATTATCGATATTATGCAACGACATGATATGGTGCTGAGTAGGATAGCATTGGAAGATTCGCCAGAAGACATGACTCGTAGTTCGCGTCAGACATCGGCGAGCCGTCGACGAGTTCGTTAGTCTGGCTTTCTGGGAAACTTCTCGGAGGTCGTGACTAATCCATTCTATAGCCGAGGAAACGGTACGTTGTCCATTAAAATGCGTCGGGCGTGCGAGTGAACACGCATCAGGATCCGTTGGTTTCAGTTGAAGATCAATAGACGCGCGTGAGCCACGAGTAATTACACGCTCGCCGAACTAGTATTCATGAAAGCGAGAAAACTGCCTTTCTAATTGTGTATTTTACTCAGTTCCTCAGTTTAAACGGGGATTTGGATAATTATAGTGCGCCGCTCGAGTAAAGTACAGTAAGGCTGTAGTTAGGAATAGCGAGGATGATTCGACTCCAATTCATTGCAAAATCGTGCCAACAGAAACGATATGTAAGTAGCATCGACTAATCCGAGGTAAGGTTGTTGCACTAGTCAAGGCCTTATTCTATATCTTCTTATAATATTTAAAAAATAGTTGTGCATTCTTTGACAGAGTTATTGAGATTTACCAATAAAGAGAACTATGTATACTAAATTTTTAGACCTAGACACAAAGTTTACAGAATACTTGTCACATAACATTAAAATTCTTGCGAGTTTCATACACTGACAATAGAAACGAGTAGAAGATTATTAATCAGTTTATTGAAAGTATTAATTCTCTGATAACGGTCTTTATTGCCAACGATATAGCTAAGTATGTTTAAAATCGTTTATAATTTAGTTTAGTAATGTTTTGACACACTTTTTCTTAGAGATACTTCAGCTGAAGATATTTTTTTCTTTACATATAAAAATTGTGATAAATTGTCAGGAACTAACGATTGTTAAGACAACAAGTATTATTGAACTCGTGTTTCTTGTAATCGATATGTAATTGATAATATGAGATTACTGCTTTGCGTTTAAATAGATGCTGCTTTGTCTACCCTCCAATAAGTTATTTAGAAAAGTTTTCGATTGCGCTAATTCGTTGCGAAATGAATTTCGAGGTAGCGATAATAAACGTATGTTCCCAAGCTACAGGCGACCGTGGCGCAGTTGTTGACTTATCTGTTTCGAAACAGCACGAGCTATCTGTAAATTCGTACTTCATCGGGTACGAGAAAAACTCGCTGGAAACGGACCGAAAGAGCAGGACAGTGGCGCGTGAGTCATGTCGCATGGCTTGTACATTCCTGCGTGATGTCATAATCTAGTTCTCCGCCGGGAGCATTTGTTAATTGTAGGAAACGTTTGTTTGTTTCTCGTTTCTGCCCTTGATCAACGGAGGAATCCCGCAGCGTCTAGCGTATAATTTACGAAAACTAGGAATGTCAACCATTTAAAATTCTTATTTTAAAAACATGGACCATCCTATACATACATCTTTTGCTAACTTTACTTGGACTAAGCTAACTTGTAATATGGAATGTTTATTTTGAAAGTGATAAAAGACCACTCTTCGTTGTATCGGCAAAAATTAAGAGTTTGCATATTAGTTAATTGAAACTATTTGTACATAATATAAATATTTCTATATGTATAATCGGATTATATAAAAATCTTTTAGTCGAATTTAGCTAGAATAATATATATTTACAGGATGTAAGAGGACGTACACCATTCTTGCAATTAGTCAATTGTAAAAATCATTTAATTTCAATTATGAAAAATTAAATATTGCTTAAAATATATGTCTTAGTAATCCAATTTTGTTTATAAATAATATCAAGAAATAAAATGGAAAGAGCACTTTTTATTTTGAATGTTTATTATTTCTACATATTGTCGAATTGCGTATAAAACATTGCTATTATTTGTTTATACTCTTCATGTTCCATATTTTTCTATTTTTCGTACAGAAGCGTCAGAGCGATTCTTTTAAAATTTGACGGCTTTCAAAATATGATTCTTAATCACCCAAAAAATTAAATATCAAACAACTCCTTCTGGAATAATCTAAACAAGTATAAATTGAAATGTAGATTCGAAAAGTAGTTAAGAAAGTGCACTCGTAAGAATGCAGTGAAGTAGGTGAAACCACATTGCTGATTAATTGTTATTTAAGAGCGCAATAATCTGTCGCGAAATCGGAGTGGCAATTTATATGTCCATTCGATACGCGTGTTTCCGCGTTCTTCCGTTCGACAACAAAGAGGCGCACACTTTCCGTTACGGTCATAAACGAACCACAATGAGGAGATAACTAGCTCACAGCAAATAAATTCTGCTTCTTTCCTGTTGCAACGCGTTGCTCCGTGTAGATTGTGATGTTCATCAGTGAAGATAAACCTTTTGTTCGACCGTGCACAGTGCAGAGGAAATCGAGAGTACATTTCCCTTTGATAAGGGAATTCGATTAATGGAAATCGCCGAAGGTCGATACGTTATCGACCGTTTAGAGGAAATTCATCAATTCATAATGAACATTCAATAACACGTAATTTCGTATTTGATTTTAAGCTTTGCAACCTAGCAAATATATGTACATGTAATACTTTCGCTATGCATCGAGATTGTATTAACCCTTTGCACTCGAGACTATTTCAACTCCAAAATGAAAACATTTGTTCCAACCTGCAGTATCTCCATTTGATATGAATGTTTTAATTAGATAGTCGTCACAGAGTCGCCACTCGAGTGCAAAGAGTTAATTAATAATTTGGTGTTAATTTGATAATAATAGTAATATTTATTTTATCAATGGAAGAAACGTCTCTGTGTTACAAAAATACAATATAAAATGATATAATATAAAAATTATAATAAAAAATGATAAAGAATAACAAAGTAACAAAAAAATAGGAATAGAATGAGTGGAATGGACATGCGTAAAAATAAACTAGTAATTAATTGCTTACACTTACTTATTAATTATCTATAAACGGTAATTATAAGTAAACATAATTCATCGGAATATTGTACATTTATAACAAGATTGAACAGGTGAAATAGAAACTGTGAACTTTTCAAAAGGATTTAAGAACATTGCACTATTCTCGACTTATAAAATTAATCGAAAAACAAAATGTAAATTTTCAGTACAGTTATTGATATTAAAATATTGTAAGAATTATTGATAGCGCAGGATTTATAGTACCAAAGAACTTTCAAGTAAACTTGAAAAGAGATTTTCGGTTACCAGTAAGACGCCTGTACGGAGATTGAATTCTGATTTGTTTGAAGATGATGCGAGATTGTCGTGCGTCTGAAGAGACAAACACAGATAAGATACACCGTATCGTTTGTCAAACGAGCCATTGCCCTGTTCCCAACACGTGTTCCAGCTCTTACCTTCGTTGTAACTCGCTACGTGTCTCGAAATGAGTTTTGATACACTCGCTGCCGGTTACACGGCGCGATGCGTATCATCGCGTTCGCTTTCGTATGAAAACGTTTTCGTTGAATGCTAATGCACCGCCGCGAGTCCCATCGAGTACGTAACGTGTCTCTTTACGACGAGTAGTTCGATATTAGTGTATAATTACCACCGACGTCGAATCCTATCTTTTCGAGCTCCTTCTGATCGGTTGTCAAGGGCGTTGCACCGACAGCTGCCGATAAGTGTTCACTTTAACGAATCCCACATCTCCTTGGGAACGCGCGCTTGCATTGTAACGATTATTGTAGTCCACTGAACGTAATGCGCAGTGTGCTTTATGTCACATCGTGCGGACGTTCCTGTCGAATCGGAGCAATGACGTTAACCGAGCCGAATCACACGACACCAGACCGGTAACTGGGCTAGGTAACACGTCCAATGATTCGTCCGCGTCTAATGTCCATGCAAATCGCATTGCTGGTTGACCTTATTCATTAACGCTATCTTTAGCAAAGTGGATCGACGGTGGGCCTCCGAAATTTTGATTTGACACTATTTCTATCAAATGGACCAAAATACAGCCTTCAAAATGTTAATTTAACAATACTACTAGCAAAGGAATAAAAAACTGCTTTCAAAGCTCAACTCTAGTTTTATCAAAGAGGTCGGAAAATATCTTGTCAAATTTGAATTTAACCCCTTGCCGTACCATTTTCTTTATAATTACTATGATTAGAATGATTTCGATCGCATTAATTCCTTAGAAAAAAAAGAAATTTTATATTTGCTTGAATGTTTAACTTTTTGCACTCGAGTGGTACCTCTGAGGCGCCAATGAAAATTGTTATATCATTTCCAAAATAAAAGAAGTCAAAATTTTAATTTCACGCTATTTTTTCCAAGTGAGTTCGAAAGACAGACTTTAAATTTTAATTTCGCTCTGTTTTTACCTGAAGAGTTTTTATAATCTAGCTTCCAACTATTCGAATAACGATTATAAAATTAATTTGGTAAAAAGAGATGTACTGGCTCGCAAAAATAATCCGACAGTTCTTAAAACAGAAAGGTTCTTTTAAAATTGAACCGAATGCCTTGAATTATTTTGATATATTAGAAGAAATCTTTTTTGAGATTTCTAGTTTACTAGAGAATATATAAAAATATTTTGACAAAGGCCATAAATTGGTTATAATGGCGAAAGAATAAGGAACTCCACGACTTTTAATTTGTTTACCTCGGTGTAGGTCGAAAATCTAAACAACGTGTTTTATAGTCCTTATTTTTATGCAAGCTGAAAATGTAACGGAAGATGATAAAACTATAAATATTCAGATGGTATTGCAACAGTCGCATAACGCGATTAAAGAAAATTCGAGCTAAAGTCATTAAACTTTATCTGATACTGTCGCAAGGGAGCTGATAGAGTCCGATTTCGTTTCGATCACGCCTCGTATTCATCAAAACATTAGTTCATGAGGGAATGTATCAACTGTAATCAGAGTCTCGTTCGCTGGAGGATGTTTGATGAATTTGTAAAAAAAAAGGATCATTGGTACATTTAATATTCACGTTATATCGATAAACATGTGTTCTGCTCTTTGTATTCGTATCTTTCTGGATATGCATAGGTAACTGAACAAGGCCATGTGCAAGATACCATACATATTACGGGTGAGTAAATATACATATTTAGTCAAGGTTACAGCTTCTGATAGATTTAGTTAAATGCATATTTTATTGCTAGCTCTAATCTGCAACGTTTAACCCTCTTAGTGCCGAAGAACCATATATCATTGGTGGCTACCTTTCGGAAAATATTCTTCATTCTTCATTTCTCTTCTCTTCTTGAATTTGGTAATTATCAGGTTTTACAAAATTCTTGCGATTTCTTTCCGAAATTTTATCAAACTACATCAAACGAGTTTGGCACATTTCGCTCGGGTTCTCATACTATGATTGCGTATACCACATTAAATTTTGTATGATTTAAAAAAACTAAACGTATAATTAAAGTGATTAGTAGACCGCGGATTTTATGAACTTTGAAATTTGAATAAAAAACATTAATTGAATTTAAGAATATTCCTACATTTTTCTTAATTTATTAAACTTATTGGTTGAAGGTACATAGTTTTATTTAACTTCTGTTTCTTACAATTAATTAAGAAAATGTTTATTTTTCGTAAATATTCATAATCTAGTGACTACGTTAATTACGCTTTTAGTTATCTACGCAGTTTCAATCCGATTAAATAAATTTCTTCGATCCTCTAGTTAAATGTAAAAAGAAACATTTTCACAGAAAAATTACAAATTTAGTTGTAATTTCGGTTATAATTTTAATTTCAAAGTTATAATTTTAATCATCGACATGTTGATTAATTAGCTTCTTTTTATACGAAATACGCAACGAAATAAGCAATCGTTTTATTTGTTTGCAATTTATTAAAACGCACTCGAATTAATCACGGAGTTGACTATTGATTAATTGAATGAAGTTTCTAGTAGGAAATTTTGATCTGTTTTCGGCTACCGTCGCAATTCTCTTCGATGGATTTTACGCGATCATCACGCTGTCTGTGCAGCGGATCCATCAGAGAATATTTCGACAATGGTAGCTGGGATACATTCAATGCATCGCCATAGGTTGCACCGAGACCGTTTTGACTGACAAGGATTCGCCGAAAACAAGTTTGACCGACACGAGCATTGGCCGTCAACAATGCAACCAACAACAATGTTCTTTCAATCGTTGATGTGTATCATCAAACGATTAAAATATTTATTTCTAAACGTTACACCTCTCCATAGTGCGGTGGCAACGTTGGTGATTAATAAGCTGCTAAAATGCATTTATCCATGTTTTTTATGCATCTATGCACATTTTATACATTTATTTTATATTTATTTTATGAAAAACTGAATTTATAGAACTGAAAACAGTAAAAGAATTAAGTGGAATTAAGAATGGCTCTGGTGTACTCATTTCAATTGATTAAAATTATTCAAAAAGAGAAGGAAATTATACTTGGCACATTTGTCTTGAAATCGTTGCAAACAATTCTTTTTTTGCACGAAAGTCGATGGTCTAGCAATTATTAGTTAATATTTATGACCCTTAAAACGTTTCTACTGTACTTGTTTGCTAAATGAACTTTTACTTTTAAAAAGTAGTTACATGAAATATTAACAAGACTAGAGATAATTTATATCTTTTTTTTCAATTGTAATTTGACGTAAATAATCCGTTGTCCATTCCAGTCCAGTAATTTCGTGTTTATATGTGGACAGTTATCACATATTACCTGTGTATCACAGATTTCTTTCTGCAAAGAAGAAATCCCTGTAACACTTTCGCAGCAATCAGATGCATAATCATGGCGCGTATTACCGTCTTTAGTAGAAATTATGGAAAAAGTTTCAAGCATAAGAACACAGAAAATCCCACATTCCATTAAAATATTGTAATTAGCCTTCGCTTCACAGTTTTTTGTATCATTCAATTTTGTGTTTATTAGAAGCGTTTTATATTTCATAACCCTCGCACGTTTATTCCAGTAAAAATTCACTATCACTCTATTTTTTTTATACTGTTATTAATATTGTTAAATAATTCTTTTTAAGCATTACATTCAGTCAAGTTAAACATAACGTATAGCATTTACAACAAACCAAAACACAACGTATAGCATTTCAAATATAATTTCTATTACAATATAACTTTGTATATATAATAGATTTAATCTTTATTACAAGTTCCTGCATAAATGAAATTTTTATTATAAATTTCTATAAAATTCAATGTTTATTATTGTAGGTTTTTTTCCGGGTATGAAAGGCAGAATGGTTGAGTGTCATAAAATGGTAATGAATGGGACACATGGCGACAGAGTGTTTGGGCGACTTCGAGTGGCCTGAGTCTATTGCTTAGATTTCTCGAAGTCCTGCGTGGCCGAAAGGCAGAGGGTGAGTGAGCGAGAGGGAAATAGAAAAAGAAAGAGAGAGAATGAGTAAAAATGAGGTAGCGAGTGAGGCAGAACGAAAGAGTATGAATGCAAGAGAAAGAGAGTAGTAGGGTAATTTGGAAAAAGGCTGGTAAGGATGGAGGAACGAGCGGAAAAGATCGGGTCAGTCGAAGGAGAACAGTCACGTGGAGAAGTTGTTGTTGTTGTTGTAGTTGTTGTTGTTGAGTCATTGTCAAAGTCGTTACGTTGTCGTTGTTGTTATTATTCTTGTTGTAAGTCGTGGGAAGTTGCGAGTTATTAATAATAAACTATTATTGTTATTGGTAATCGAAGGCGCCCTTTGTTGTTGTTTTATTATTACCACGGAGACTCGTGGGATGTACCTTGAAAATAATCCCTACATTATAAAGTATACTAGTATCTTTATTATATAATTCTCATATTGTTATTGATTGTTTCATTGAATCTCGACTCATTACTAGCTTGTTATTATTACTTTTCTGTCTTTCTATATTTTTCACGTGTGCTCATTACCATAATTATAATCATCTCTGTAACAAAGCATCTATCCCGTTGGCATGATAAACGTCGCTATTATTATTACTATAAATCACTAATTCCACAACGACTCTGCGTAAAATTTGTATCAGAACAATTTATTTCACCGAATATTGATTTTCATTCGTCCGATATTTTCTGAAGTTATTCCACAAGCTTTACAGAAAATTTTGCAAATTTACTAATCATTAAATTTGAATAAATTTCTGGTATTCTAAAAATTTCCAACCATTATATATTTAATTTTAGCAAAGAAATAATTAATTTAATTCAAATAACACAGACATTTGCTGCCCCGTAGTAACTGGCTCCATTATCCTAGTGACACTATATTGGTTTCGTACATTTTTAACTCCTCGAACAACGATTCCTTTCACGCTGATTAGCACTTATTTGCCCTTAATAATTTCCTTAATAGGACCAGACAATTTTTGTTTCTTTCGTTATCTTTATGTACTTCTGTTTATAGATTTTGATAACAGAAGAATTTATTTTTATTTCGAGTTGGAAGAAGTTGGTAATATGTATTCACATTCAGTAGATCTTGCGTGGAATCTGTATCACGAGTCTAATTCATTATTATAGCACAAGGAGGTAATAAATAGAAAATGCTATGACACTTGTTGACATCGGTAGGAATCTTCGGAACCGATAAAAGATTCCAGAACAACGCACTGGGAGGCACGGTATTAGTTAAGCCAAAAAGCAGCAGATAAACGGTGGCCCGCATTATCGAGAATTCACAACCTACGACAAGCGCGGTTCTCCGGGGTCACGATAGCGGTTGCAGAGGAACGTGGATGCGCGTTTTATCAGTGAGAACGACGAGCGCAGCAGCTTACGGCGTCGATAAGACCGGGCCAGTCTGTTGATTTACCGCAACGCGCGGCTATCTACAGATACCGCGTGTTAATGTACAAACCGGTAGTTTCGTGGTGGCGATGAATTACTGCGTTGCGACGCGTACCGCGACTTCGCTATGATCCGGGCCGGCTGGGAAACGAGTGAAAGCGACGAAATTCATTCTCGGAAGACGATCAGACAAGTTTCATCGGCGACCCCCGTACGATAACGATCGTCGCGTCGATCACCACGATTCACAATCGCGATCGGACGTCGATGCGCGTTGGTTCTTGCGCTGCAACGTGCGATAATTCGTTGTGCAAGCGGATGGCTGCGAACAGGTCACGTACACGCACGGATGAAAATAATTAAGCGGCTAATAATGTAAAAGGACGCGTCGCTGGCTGGATCTCACCTTGCTCCACTTTCCATTCGCGTGTCGTTCAAAAAGCATCGCGCGCAATTAGATTACGAGATTCGCGGCACGAGCGGTGATAGAAATTCGAGTATGCCAATTGGGTAACTATCGCGCAATGATCGACGGTCGGTTGAACTATTCGATGATTTTTCATTGGATCTTTTTCTCCCTTTAAAATTCACGTAATCGATGTAACCGGATATACACTTAAGTTAAGAAAACATTACATATCATTAACATTTGTGTAAGATTTGATGTTTTAATAAATATGCGTCTTATTAAATTATATTGATAGTTAAATAATTTATAAATTATAGCGATATTGTTTTATTCAGTAATAAAAGAAAAAGAAAAAGTTTACTTTCCGAACAAAGCAATGTTTGACTTATGTTTGTTGCAATTGATCAAGATATTATATTATTTAAAACTTTTTTAAATTATAATTTTTAATTACACTTTCAATTATTTATTCTTGATTATATTTCCAATTATATTTTTAATCATATTATATTATGTAATCTAAAAGTCATAAAAGTAGAATATTTTTCTTAAAAAATATTGTTCTGTTTAGATAAGAACTAGAACCCAGAAGTTCTTGACCAGTGCACCTCGATTAGGTACCCATCTATCTAGTTTATGCCTCTGGATTCGAGAGTCCGCAAGCGCAGGGAAATCTCTTGCTGTTAAATCCTTTGACTTTGAAACATCACGATTTGTATTCTCTATTTCTAAATTAGTTTAACTCTATTTTCGTGACCCTCGATTGTTTCGATTCGAGTTCCTCGATCCCAAGATGAATGATTCAACACGAACCATCAGGTCGCAACTTCGTAAATCAGAACTGAACTTAAGTTCAATCTGAGTCGGTATTGCAAATGTTTGCGTAGATATGGCTGTAATGAGCGATCATGCAATCGAATAGCTTCTGCGCAAACACAGATGAAAATGAGATGTTAATATTTACACGGTATGTACAATGTTATTATACGTGTAGAGTGTGTTTTGTAACTGGTAAGGGTTAAAAAGTATATGAAAATAATTATTTATATACAAGTACATATTGGTTGATAACTTACCGTAAACAATCATGTCCGTGTTTGTATAAAGTTACCTTAGATTGTACGTTAGATTAGATTACCTTTAAAAAAAGAAACAAATCAAAACGCACGCAATTTCGTTGGTACACGCTTCACACGCATGCAATCTCATTACGATTATACTGAAATATATTGTTGTAAATTTATTTTCCGCTTCTTGCACGTTCTGCGTTTCAGTTTGTGCTAGATCGGTTTCTTTTATTTCAAAGGAAAAAATAAAGATATTTAGCATATGTCGTTATCTGTGCACCTTTCCTTTTTCACTGTCAACAGGATCAACAAACCGTATTGATACTTTTTGATTCGAGAAACATACTCGGAAACTAATCTCGAATTGGTTTGATAATCAATTCGTAAAACAATTCGAAGAGATGTGTTCGAAACGAAATAGACAATGAACCGAAAAGCAAGCTCATCGACACAGCGGACGTAATGGACAGGGAACCAAGAGTACAGTGTACGCAAGCTCAAGAGGGTCGTACGAAAGCGACAAAATAATTCAAGACATCGCATACACAGCATCATAACGTTTATTAGCACACCAACGATATTATAAAGCACTATAATTGTTTATGTATTCTGTACGTCTAAACTCTGCCTAATTTTAATATACTTTTATGGTACGTAATACTCGTCGAGCGAATTACACTACCTAGACGAAGCATTTAACAGAAAATAATATACAAAAATCAATCACAAAATAAAGTGTATACATACCGAGGGTAGAAGATCAATGTAACAAATCAAAATACTTAATCTACGGTATATCAACAGCGGAGGACAGGTTCTCTAATCGATGGACAACGATATAACTATTTTCATATACCTCGATACAAGTTCTAACGATTCACTATAAGGTTCCTCTTGACTTCTTAATTGAAACTTTTGATTTAAGCTGCAGGTGAATCTTTTCCGAGGAATTTATAACCTTTCTTTCGACTGAAAGTTGCAGTGCACAATAAATTACTTCGTACCTGAATCAATGTTTTTACAAAAACTGTTTTTACACGTAAATCTATTATTATCTATGAGTTGCCTTGCGTGAGTATTGGAGTGTTTTAGATATATTAAAAATTCATAATCAGTGGACTGCTCGATAAGTCCTATTGTGTATATTTTAGGTATAATTTTATCTTGAAAATAAAGTTTCTTCTCATTTAAACACACCCAGAATTTGTTAATTCGTCGCTCTGGTTTCAGGTTAAAAATTATGCAGTGTAATATTTGGAAAACGAATATTTCTGTTATATTCTTTTGTGTTGATACAACAGAATTAATGATATTTATATTATAAGCCAATGCGGTACCTTTTTACAATTCTTCACGTTCAAAGCTATTATTATTCCTAGTTTCTATTGAAATAAAAGATTATGTCGAAAATAAATGGATGTTTTGATTTGATGGTTCTTAATTTGAAATGTAAGAAATATTTAACCAAATTATAACATTCAAGATTTTCTTTGAAAGAAGAAGAACGCGACTGTGAGATTATGTAAAATGCAAACGTAACAGGAGTTTATTTTTAAGGTAAGCTAATATCGCAATAAAAACAAAAGCGACAGAACTGATGCAGCAAAACGATATAATTATGTAAAAAGAACCAATGCGGAAATGAAGGCGATTAAAAAATCCAAGAAATTGCAATAGTCATAAGGTGACACTTATTAAATGTTCGTGATCGACAACATTTCGATTTGCATATTTTTTGTATAAATATCACTGGCATGCATAGACAGAGAGATATAGAAAATGCATAAAAAGAATGACAAGCAAATAATATAATTGCGTGTGAAGTGGAACAGTATCCACTAGTTGTGAATCGTAAAAAAATGATTATATCATTATCATAAAGAACGCTACTTCCAGTGTGAAATAATTTACTGTGCAGTGTGACTTCCAATATACAACATAAATGCAACTTGAATTTTCACAATCTATTCAGTTTCAAAAAGGTGCGGTCAATACAATCACACATACTTTCGGAATACTAACCAACATTAATAATTTGTACATATTTTCTACTTATTTAGTCTCGTCGTCTATATTACCGAGTTTGATGAATCTTAAATGATCTCTCCGGTTTGACCCTCCGATTATAAGGCAATTTTGGGTTAGTTTATTAACTAATATTTGACGAATGTACTGAACATTTTGTAAGCTAAAACAATCATTTTTTTCAAAGTTATAACGATATTATAATAAAAGACTTTGCAGAAGAAAATAATTCATGCTGATTCTGTTTGTTTAATTATTTAACAAAAAAAATTAAAACATTTGAATTGTATGAGTGTATATATAAAAAACAAAAGAAAGGTACTGTTTTAATAGAAGAAAGAAATTTTTATAAATGCAATGTTACAAAATGCAATTTTCATAGATGAAGAAATTTGTACTTTCTGTGAGCATATTTCCCGAATTCCACTGATGCAAAATGTACATTTAGCAAATAATTACTTAACTTCAGTTCATACGACAATAAATATAATTCCTGTTTGAAGGCTTGAATCGTATAGCTGTCATATTTGAAGTGCAAAGCTATAAAATGTCAAAAAGAGAAAGAAACAATTGAAGCAGAGAGATCAGTATAAAGATTAAACTCTTTAAGACCAGAGTTTTGCAATCTCGTGCAAAATTATTCACGTATTAACAGTCAGCGTACGTACATCATTTTCAAATATCTTTAATAATCGCATACATTTCATACTAAATAGTCGTATATCTGATTTCCTCGTTTGAACACTTCATAGATCTTTGAACTTGAGTTTTCGAGTCGTTTTAATCATTTAAATGCCAAGTAGCGCAATCGTGTTTTTTCCTTTTTACTTCTGAATTATTTCAATAAGTGGTCTTACTGTTATTGTTTATAAAAATTACGCCAAATTAAAATTTATAGCATCCTTGGTAGACAGTGGATTTTATGCTCTCATGACAACATTGTTAAACTCAATTAAAATAATTAAGTAACAAAAGAAATATCTAAGTAATTCCAGTATATTGCAATCATTGCGGAAAATTTTTATTGAAAATTTAGAGCACCGAATAAGTAATAGATTCAAACTGAGTTCATTTTCGGATTTTTTAATGAGTCCTTTTACTGTAATTGTTCATAAAACCTATATCAATGTGGCGATATGATCGAGTGCTTAAAGCTGATGCCACTAGCAGTTGCAGACACGCTGGATGATAAGGCTTTCCCCGGTCTGCGTTTTGCTGCGATTTCTTATGCTAAGAGCTCCCAGCTACTAGACCCTGAGAATCAGTATGAAATGACCGAGACGGCAGGACTGGATAAGCCCGGAATTATCGGACTTCTAAATAAGAAGAAAAGTAAAGGGAAGAGAGGTATGTACCGAGTATATGCTCTCTATGAATAGAGCAACAGACGAAGACGACAAGGATAAAGGTGCTTTTGTTAATCCACTGTCCAACAAACATTTATAATGCCTTACGCCAATTTCGAATTGTTTCAATGCTTGGCTTTATTGTGATTGCTTATAAAATATGTACCACATTGAAATGTATAGTGTCATAAACATTAAAGCTTACTTAGAGCACCAAATAATTAGTAAACTCAACCTGACATTGCTTTTGAATTGTTTGAATATTAGACTTTATTGTGATCACTTATAAAAGTTGTACCAAAATGAAATTAATAGTGTCACAAACATTCAAGTTTATTTAGAGCACCAAATAATTAGTAAAAATAACCTGACTTTGCTTTCGAATTGTTTCAATACTAGACTTTATTGTAATTACTTGTAAAAGTTGTACCAAATTGAAATGAATAGTATCACAAACATTACAGTTTATTTAGAGCACCAAATAATTAGTAGACTCAAACCGACTTTGCTTTCGAATTGTTTCAATACTTTGCCCTTAAATTTATCATTTATAAAAGCTGTATCAAACTGAAATAATGCTAGATTATTTAGCGGGCGATATAATGACTCAGATGAGAGTTGTTTCACTATTTAACGTCGCGGCAAAAGCACGATTGCTCCGCTTGGCATTTTTCATTCCTCGCAAAGAGCCCTGGCACTCGAACAGTCTCTAAACCTTGCGACCCGGGGCAACGTAGAAAGTTGCGATTCGATATTCCGGATTGTTCAGAAAGATCGGGTCAAGATCTCGCGGTTATGCAAGGAGAAAATGACAGGACGTTGAGAAATGGTTGTAGCATCGAGGAGAGAACCTATCCACGATTTCCCGATAGACGAGCGCGATGTTCCACGATCACCTGCCGCACCCGTTACAATACCCGTTCGCCGGCGAATACTTTCACTTGGGTATAAGTTTCGTTACGATCTACAACGACGATATTCCTTTCAGCTTAAAAAGATTAGAATTCGTCGAGCGTTCTCAAGTTTAAGATCTCCTCGGAATGTTTCATCTCTTACAGCTACCGCGCGGGAAAGGGAGGATTACATATATTTTCGCGTGAAATCGATCCTTCCCCCACTATCCTCGAATATGCATATCTTACACGGATAATTAAAAGAAAAATTCGAATACTAACAA
This sequence comes from Augochlora pura, assembly GCF_028453695.1. Taxonomy (NCBI): domain Eukaryota; kingdom Metazoa; phylum Arthropoda; class Insecta; order Hymenoptera; family Halictidae; genus Augochlora; species Augochlora pura. The sequence continues at coordinate 17,883,689 of NC_135773.1, read as the reverse complement.
ATGGTAAATATATATTTATGTGTGTATATATATATATAATAAGTTTCTTAACATATCTGCAATTCTTGAACAAAACAGTGTATTTACAGAAACGAAGGACCAACGATACACCTGGTAATAGATAAATATATAGGAAACATATACTCTGCTTAAAAAACAACGGGAAATACGTTCGGTATAATCGTCCTGGGAAGTTTTCGTACGGATAATGTGTACATGGTACGCTGAAATACAAGGTGTTGCTGAAAGAAAAGGATCGAGAACGCGAGGACGTGTGAGTACCTACGTAAGTGGATTACAACATAGACTTCGCGCGACTTGGCTCGCAAAAAACTGAAAAACTGATGGAATAATGGGTCCGCGACACGCGAAAAGTGGGACGAGTTGGTCGTTATACTGCTCAATGTACAGCAGAGATTATGTGTGAAAGGTTCTCAATTACGAAGAACCTTGCTCGTGTAATAATTCTTTCAAATCAATCAGTTTAAGTGTTACACACTGTTCCAACTTTACTATAGTAATTTGTACAAGGTAGCAAAATATTAGGTTGGAAATTATGAAGCGAGCGTTTTTGTTTAGTTTGTGTTCAGCTGCGACTGAGAGAGGTTCACTATAATGTGAGCTCGATATATTTATTTATAAATTTTAAATGTATTCTTCTTATTCATTTCGTAATAAAATTTGTTCGTGTTTCTATCCCATTTTTATTTGATTTTTCTCCGAAACTACATGGAAATAAAACGCGATTTACATTTACTTTTATTGTACGAATTCAAAATAAATGATGGCGTATCTCAAGCTTCGAGAAACATTAATCACGCATGCGGAGATGAATCCAGTAATGAAAAAAATGCTCAATATTGCTTCTAAAAATTTCGAATTTCGAACGAAAATTATGAATTATTTTCAAGAGAAAAAAAAATGTAATAACCAAAATGATAATATAAAAGACTTTAAATTAACTCTAAAAATGAAGAGTTTTTTCAAAAAGGCATATATGACTTGTCCAATGGTTGGTAGAAAGTCGTAGCTGCCAATGGAAGTTATTTCGATTGAATATAATAAATAACGTGAAAATTATGCTGTTTGCTTTTTATTTTTATTGAACGCCTGTTTCATAGTATCCAAACTAAAAGTAACGACCAACGATAATTCTTAATCATTTGCGTCCGTTGAAGAATCCTTGTATAAAACACCGTAAGTGCCAAGTATAAAACATTTTTCTATAGAAATCTGTGTCAATTTACTTAAAATTTTATGCAAGACACGAATTTTTTATATTAGCTGTAACTAATGCTGCAACTCATTTCACATCTTTTGATATTCTACAATTTATAGCTGAGAACTTGTTAATAAACTAGCAATTATCGTATAGTCACCTAATAACTTAATTCTTAATTAATCAACAGATTTTTAAGTTTCCCCTAGTATAATACAATAATGGGAAATCCTGTTATTATGTTAACAATAAGTGTTAATGGCTTTAGTATATTGAAAACAATGTAAGAACAGACTTAGATTCTTCTAGAATTTTCCCTGCTCTTGTATTTTATTTATTCATTTTGACATGTAGTGGCTCACAAAATTGTTCGTACACCTTTTAAAACGCGATAACTTCTTTAAAACTAAATAACTCGGAGTTTTTTTTTAACGATAGAAGGATTAGTCTATTATACAAAGGTCAAGATGCTTTTTTTGAGTTTTTCTATTGCATGAAATGAAAAAAGACGTCAAATACATAGGCATTAAAACATTGAAAAATCTTAACACTTCTTAAAGATTTTAATCGGCAGTAATAAAATTGCAATTTTCGTGACTTTTAATTGTCTGTTACTTGTAACAACGTCAAACGATTTCGATGAAAATTTTATCATGCATGTAAGCTACACAGACTTATAAAACGCATTTCTTATATTTTCGTTACAGGCTCAGGTAAAAACGTTAAAAACCGTGAATTTGTCATTTCATGGAATGAAAAAATTAAAAAGAGAACATTGTCTTAGTGTTATTAGTGTGTTTTGTGATGTTCGGGTTTAGTTGATCCGATATATAGTATTTTAAATTCGAAGTGATAAAATAATAGGTCAACAATTTTGAATTACTTCGTTATAACAAGTGTAATTTTATTTGTTCATAAGAGTTTAACAAATGTAAATAAACATAAATATCTTTTATTAGAAGGAAAAAATAAAAATTGAACGTAATAAGTCAATTATGTTTGTTTGGAATCTGGACAATAATACGTTGCATGTAATTTGCAAATATATTTGTTACAATTATAACACGTTATATATGTTTTATTATTATTCATCGATAGACAAAATTTATATCGAGCACGTTTGACTGTACTATTTGAAGATGTTAGTACTTTGGGATTATTATTTATTACTCTTTGTTTATGTCGCAGGAAATTGCAAGCTTCTTCTTTTGTTGGTATGTTTTTCCTTGAGAATATATTGTAAAATCATATCACTAGCTAACGGTTTGTTTTACAATTTTTACTACTACTTTCTTTAGAGTTACGCGAAGTACTTATGAAAATACGGTTCTCCCACTTTTTCTGGATATAATTGACAATAGCAGCCTTTTTTGCAAAATTAAATAAAGAACTATGCATTTTGTCATTCAGTATTTCTTTAGGAAGCTCAGACTTATTGCTTAGGAATAACAGAAAACTGTAATACGTACTATTAGGAGCTACAAGGAATGGCACTTACCGACAAACTAAACGGTGCGAGGAGCAAGAAAAATCGGTCGCCTTCTCTACCGAGTGCCACCCACCTTCCTACATTCCGAATCATTATTAGCTGACAAGGGAAGGTCACGGAATTCGAGTCACCGAAGTCAATCGAATTATCAAGGTTTCAAAGAAATATTTTTGCTGAATCATTTGAATCGCGTTCGGATGTTTATGGCAATAGGAATTACTTATGAAGTTATTTAACGTTTAAATTTCGTCGTACGGAACGTTTTCTATAGATACGGAAAACAAAGAACAAATTTTACGATATTGGAATGGCTATGTGGGTAACGTATTGAACCGTAAATCTGGATGTGTGTTCGATTTTTTACGCAGTTACGGTTTTTTTTCTCTATGCTAGTATCTACATGAAATAGTACATACGCGTATGAAAATAAAACGACTTTTCTATAAATTTAATTCTCTATGAAAAATGAAAAGAAAACCACGTCAACCGGATTTGATAATCCGGATATTTACATTGCAAATAAAGCAATTCCAACATTATAAATGCAGTTTCTCTTGTTTTGATATCTACATGGTGACCCAAAAGTAGCTCGGAATTGTGAAAAGTGGGGTACTCGAGGTTATTCGAAATAAGTTTTTCCTTAGCGAAAATGCAATCCACGGCTTTGTTTACGAATTATTAACGACAAACAGACATCATGAAACGCGAGATCGGCTGGTTTGTAGTGATTGAGCTCATGAGCGAGACTGGGTTTCGATCGGCCCTTATTTTACGATTGGGGATGACTTTTAGGACACCTTGTATACGCAGGTTCGGTCCGATGAAATTAGATCATTAACTCTTATCAAATATAATTTTTTTTAACTTCTAGTATTTCTATTATACATAACAAAATTCATTCTATGCATCTGAAATTCAGTCACGTGACTCATAGAACAGTTACACTTTCAACAATTTTTTCTAAATCTAACTTTTGACAATATCTATAAAAATAATTGTGGAACGTGTTACAACAATTTCAATAGGGCCGTAGAGGCGCCACTTCATTGCAAATGTATGAATATTTTTGTGAGCCACTGTAAATACAGAAAATCGGCAGTCTAATGCTGAATAACACAATAAAACGACATGTCACAACAGTCCTCATTGTTTTGCGTTAATATAATAGGATGCCGCACATATCAAGTTACAAATGTCGTTGAAACAATTGAATGAGATTGGCACTTAGAGTGTTCATTCTAGTGACGACGTTCGAGGCTATCTCTTAGCACCATCGATAACTATTTACAAAAAGGAAAATTTTGCTTAATGCTAAACCGACCTAGGTCGAAAAACAAATAACAAATATTGCTTTGTAAAAATTACAGGATAGAGTTTATTTAAATTTTTCTCTATTCTAACAATAGTGTGTGCACTGAGTAAATAAATAAATCAAATAATTTCTAATCTTTATCAAATCAACAATTATGAAATAAAAATTGTGAAAACGATCATTTCACCGATGCACATTGCGGCGAGAACAAAGGCTCGCGGGAGGAGATTATAGATTCCAAATATTCTCGTGCACGTTATCAAATCTTGTCCAACTACTATATGTTTATGTATACGGGTATGTTATATAATAGTAAGTAAGAGAATATTAATAATTTTTTAAGCGAAGGTCAATTATTTTCAATTTCAAATTAACGTATCTCGTAAACGGCGCAAAATATCCTGAGACTGAAATAGTTTTTAATTTGTTGTCTGTTATATTATAAGAATTTTAAGAGTTTTTGTATTTCGAATTGCATCGAACAGTTTTATACACTTTCTTTTCTGCTGCGTAATGCGACCGAATGATAGCATTATCGATAAAAAATGGAAATTACTTATCAGATGCTGTTATTTCATTGAAAGCACCATAATATCAAATACTATGATATTTTTTAAGAATAAGATTTGCAATAGATACTTTCTCTTTTTTAGTAATAATTGTTCAATGCTTCTTTCATTTGTCCTTTCAAACAATTTAAAACCATACTTATATACCTAAATCACGTACCTAGCACGTGAATGTGTAGTTGGTCTTCGAGAAATAATTGCAAAAATAATGTAAAGATAAAACATCTATCGCAAATTGTATTTTCTGTAAAAAAATATGATTTATTTGTAATTACGGTGTCTTTGATAAAATAACAGTATTTTGTAAGCGACTTCCATTTTTTGTCGACAATGCTATCGTTTCGTTCGACGCAATCCGAAACATAAATGCTTTTCAAATCCTTATAATATAGCAAACAACAAATTAGAAACTATTGCAATCTCAGGGTATCTCGTGTCGTTTCCAGGGTATGTTAACTTGAAGTTGAAAATAATCGAGGTTCGCCAAAAAATGATTGATATTCTCTTACTTTTTGTACAATATGTACGTATACATAAGTATATACCAATTGGACAAGATCTGATAATATTACACACAAATATTTGGACTTTATAGTTTTGTCCGCGTGGCCGCACTGTGCAGCGGTGTTAGGTTTAGTGTTACATTGCTTGTCACACTACTCCCGTTGACGAATAGAACAAAATTTTATTCAATGTTTTTTACAAGGAGCCTTGACCCGTGAACTCAACAAAAGAGTCTCTGTCCCGTATTTCGATTCTACGCAAGCTCTCGAGTAATTGCTACCATTTTCACGACACGCCCTCGGTTCTCAAGTTCTCTTTCAAACACCCGGACACATACGCGTCTATACATCACAGTTAACTAGGTAGTCGATAACCTAAGGAACTATTCGATCTGTTATCGTCGTAGGATACGGAAACACTAACACTAGCCTATCGATCCTCCGGGACGATCGGTCGCCGGAAAAAGTGAAGCGCTTCCGGAATTATCGTATCGTTCGGCCGGCGATAATGCTCGGTCCCGGCAGCGTAAAACCGGGTATTTGACGATCGAGCGGACCTGTCCGCGTAACGAGCACCGATCGTTCCCACTTTCCGCGAACAGGATTCCGCTTGCACGTCACGTACCGCCTCTCGCGTTAGCAAGGATTGAAAATCCGTCGGCGACGAATTTTACTACCGTGTCGCTGCGCGAGAACCGCATTTTTCTCGATCAACACATTCTGCCGGGGAAATTAAAGAACGCTTGCACGATCGGCGCCTAGTCCCGGCGGGTTCTCCCATTCTCAAACTGCTGACATTAACACATATTCGTCCGCGTGACGAAAATTAATCATTCGTTTATTCCAGAAAATAATTGATCCTTGTTCTTTTAATTCGAAATAAATTAAATTCTATTTTTTACCGAACAAAAATAATTCCAATAAAGAACTGATTTGCAAAGAGACAAAAACAAACTAAAAGCGTAGTATTCGGTATTGCGTATAGAAGAATTTTATTCAAAGTTTAAGCGCTCGGGTGTTCGGATATTTATTTCAGTTGTATTATTGTTAATTTTCTGACGCAGTTTTAATCAAAATAAAATGATAAAATATGTCTGAAATGAATAACGAAAAAGAGGTATGTCTAGACAATTTATCTGATTGCGAGTGTAGTGAAAACATTGAAATTTTTCCAGAATTTAATTCTCATAGTAGCGATAGTGACAATAGTGATATTGTCGACAAGACGCCCACACTTGTATCCTTTACAATATAGTAAATATCGGAATATGATAGTGACGAAAAAAATATTAAAAATTTATATATAAAGACAAATTTGTTTTATAACGTCTTCCAAAATTTCACTGAAAAATATATCATCTTGAATAAGTTACGTTGTTTTTATATAGACCAATATCTTTTCTACAGATGCTGCACAAAATGCCGGCATTTTGTGAACAGCGGTGCACAAAGTTACCGGACGAATATGTGTTAAAAAACATTCGGCTGCGTCGCAGTAAGGTTTACGCTACACGGAACGGATAGATAGCTGGCTTGTAACCTGTTTCGTGAAATTTTAACGGATCCTTTTCTTTCTTGCAGTTCGATTTCGTTAAAGCTAGATTCGGAAGGTTCGATTTATACAATATTTAGAACAGCGTTGAATCTGTAAAAGATTAGTTTAACACATTCACGGTCTCGATTGTCTACACGCGTCACCGTTTTTAGTACAGCGTATGAGCACGTTTTTAAATTTAAATGTTGGTAAAATGGAGGAAAACGGTATGTAATGTTTATGCATTCGTCAATGTTTATAATATCATTTTTTAGAGTTAAATACAATTTCAATACTGCTAGAACGACACAGTATAATTTACTTAAACTAATTAGGTTATCTGGAAAGTTTGAGCTATTCTTGATGTGTAGTGCAATAAAAGGCATTTTTGTGCTTCGTGTCAGCTTCAACATACTTGCGAAACGGAATGAACTATTATGAAGATTCTTTATTATTATCTTTAATTAGCCGTTGTTTAATAATATAACGGTGAATGTGTTAATGGGGCAATTAGGCATAGCGTAGAACACGGAGTTGATTCTTCGTATTAATTTTAAACTTTATCGCTTCCTTCACGAACCGACATAATAACTAATGTATAATTAATCGATCGACGAATGGAGAGAGATTATTCGATGCTAATAGTGGAACTCTTAAATGTATATCAATGTCGATAACGATTATATGTATATTGTCAGATTTACTGCTAAGACACCATTTTTATATCTTAATGCAATTTGCTGCAATTTACTGCAATTTATGTAAACAATGTCTAGCAATTGATTCTCAACGATCAAAAATTCTTAAGCGTCAACAAGATCATTAACATTCGTAGATTCATTTTTATCAGCGAAATTGTTTTCAACTACACATATTGTATAACATTTGTTTTTGATAATTTAACCATGATATTAATTTTGCATGAAATGCTTAACTGTTTCCAAACAACATAGACATAGAATACGAATATTATATTTTTATATAATACTTGCGAGTATTGTGAAATAGACTTTGATACTAGGCTTCACTGTTTACGTTATTATTTATTTTATAGAAAATATGGAAAATTATCTATGAGACCATACGGTTAAGAGAATGTACACGTTCGATATCTATTCTAGAACGCAAAAATCTCCTTCCACGATATACTCGTCGATAGGCATAACAGGACTATTGTACCCCGGGCACATTATAAATAAGAATGAAGCAGCCACGTTAGTTCAACGTTCGATATACTGCGACGTGTACGATGTCAACGCATAGTGTAATGTATATTCTAGAAATATACGAGATATGGTAACTATGTTTATAATTACGTAATTTTTAACGATAAGATTGTACGTAGCTTACCAGTAACACGTAGGCGTGTATAATACTCGGTTTATAATATCATAAGATCAGTGTTTCAAGTAAATCTGAAGAGACTGTCGTTTAGTAACTTTGTGGATTCGGTAAGATTGCAATACATGTTATGTAATAATTACGTTAAGTATAATTAAACTAACTGCTACAGAGATACTTGCTATTTTACAAAATACAGGATATCAATAAACGATATTTTATCTAATGTATAGAACTACCAATAATACAGTACTTATGCGGTTATATTTCAGATGTGCCAGTATCAACACATTTGCATCATAAGCACGTATATGCGCGCATTTTACTAGGCCGCTATCACCATAACTGCGGGCCATCAATGAAAAGTGGCGATCAGAAATAGTTTCAGGATAAAATAACACAAAAAAATAGAAAAAATGAACGATTGTGTTTTAGACAGCAGTGAAACGAAGCTGGGCAGTGAATTCCAAAAACAAGACGCCACAAAAAAAAGAATATTTACCTCGTGTCCATCATTACCGCGAAGATTTATCGGTCAACATTTTCCAACCCTGAAACGATTTCATCGAAGAAAGTTCGCAAACATTGCATAGTTTGTTTATCACGAAAAAAAAGAAAGAAAAGATACATTTTATCAATGTAATAATTACCATGTGGCATTATGCATTGACATTTTTCAAGTTTTATCACGTTGTGCAAAATAATTATTTCTTTTATCATTATTAAGCTTCAATTAAATAAAAATTCTTTATTTATGGAATATTGTTTTTATTTTCAATATTTTCAAATGTTTTCATTTGAAGAACAAATTTTTCACTTTTCCGTGTGATGCAAATGGGTTAAAAGGCGAGTGCTTCGATACGATCTGTCAAATCACTATTTGTATCTGCCACGCAACTTAAGGAAATCGATGAGACGATGAATGCCTTTCCTCGAATAGTCTACATGAAAAGACGATTGTCATTTTATCCGTTCGCACGTAACACATTTCACTGTTCGAAGCTGTCATTTTACCCGATTTCGTCAAAAATCAAACCTTCCGGATCGTTGTGAAATGCCTGAACAATGTTTCTTAATTGCCCAACACTATCAGCAAGATCGTAAAACGAATGAAACGAGAACGCTGCGTGAATATAATTGTACCTTATCGTCGGAGATTAGCAACCGCAAAACAAATTAGTCCCGATCGGCAATTTCATGGAATTGAAAGTACATTCGGGACGCGTGATAAGATCTCGGGAGTGGTTACCGGACGTAAGACGAGAAACGCATTCGAATACTAGTACGCAGATCTAGTTCGAGTGTATTTATTCGTCACCCGAAGGATAGGGTGAACGATCGCCGATCGACGATCATCGTCAGGCAGACGGTGAAAACCAGGAGAAAAAACAAAGACGAAACACAACGATTATGCATTTACACGTGGGCAGAAAGAAGCGTCATGCGGTGCAGCCAAGCGTGCGTTGCTGTTTACCTGCGAACGGCACATCCCCAAAGTATTCCTCGACGTTGTCCGTCGACATGCTCTTGTCCGAGAGGGACACGCTCGACAACGAGCCGCTGGACGCGTCCAGGCTGCCGCCGGCCGGAAACTGCAGTAAATCCTCGTCGGTTTCTGTTTCCATGTCGCGGGACCTCCGTTTGTATACCTGTCACACGTAAACGCAAGTCCAACAATTTCTCTTCGAGAGACGGTTCTTTTTTAACCCTAGAATTTGGTGGCCTGTGTTACATATCACGACAATACTTGTAGGAGACATTTTGGCGAGAACTACCATGATTGGGATACATATTGAATGGGCCATTACCATTGTCTCGAAAATTGTGAATGTTTCTATAATGAAATTGTACTTGTTTTGTGATTACAATGTGCACACTTAATTACATCTAATTTGAAGTCGTCGTCAGGCAATTCATTTTGTTGTACTTGGAAATACTAATTTTCCTTTTTCCCCTGTAATGTTATATGAAGTACACTTCACATATACTTACTAAATTACCGTACTTACTAAAATACTTACTGAAGCATTGTTACTTTTCATTGAGTTCTTATTTATTTCATTTCATAAGATATATTTCCAAGAATACATCTGATCTATCTTAACATGTAGCAATGGATAGTCTCCTTTTATCATAGTAATTAAAATAGTTATATGGCAGCTTTTCTTAAATCCCATAATTTTTGAAAGTCTTCAGTTTATAGTTAAGAACTTCTTAATGAATTGCTGAATGACAACGATAATTTCTAATAACATAATTTAATAATTTCGATTCAGGTTATCATAAAAAATACGACTTTTGAGATTGCTCCTAGTATGGCTCAATACTTAAACATTCTATTAATACAAAGAAATTTTATTAATGTCAATATTTTTTACAGATGTTGCACTAAGTAGTTAACTTGACAATGAGTTGACAAAATTTTTGCAAAAATTATGCTTAGATTGATAAAAAGGAGAAACAATAAAATTTTTTAATTTGTTTTATCTGAGTTGAAAAATATATTTCTGTACTGTAAAATTTCATGTTTCAGCACTCTCTCGTGTTACTTTTACTTAGTACGTTCTCTGCTTTTACAACTAAGGGTGACACGTACATTAGCCAAAAGCTTTTCTGAAATTCGACATCATCTAGGTTGAGAGCAGAAATGCAAAATAGTCGACATATTTCGTATAGAACTACATGCTCTAAATATTCGAAGTTGCTGGTTCCAATGAATTTTGAAATAAAATTCTGATCATTTGCGTATCGTCTTCTACGCGTCCTTTTCATGTTAAACATTATTAAACCATAATATTTGATTAATATATTATTTAGAAAAACTATAAAACGGACGTTGAATAAAAATAAAAAACAAAAAGCGCAATTTTACGCATTATTTATTATATTCAATCGAAATAACTTCCATTGGCATCTACGACATTCAGCCAACGAAAATAATAAACAATTCAAAGTCTTATCATTTTGGTTATTGTATTTTTTTCCTCTTAAAAATAATTCATAATTTTTGAACGAAATTTTTGGAAGCAATATCGAGCATTTTTTTCATTAGTGGATTCATCTCCGAATGCGTAATTAATGTTTCTCAAAAATCAAATAAAAATGGGATAGAAACACGAACAAATTTTATTACGAAATGAATAAGAAGAATACATTTAAAATTTATAAATAAAAATATCGAACGCACGTTATAGTGAACCTCTCTTAGTCGCAGCTGAACACAGATTAAACAAAAACGCCCGTTTGATATTGTCTAATCCAATAGATCAATTTTTCGTAAGAAACAATTGCACATTTAATACTGCTAAAGCATGAAATATTTTTAAAATTGAAAAGTATTCTGGTGGCTCTAGAGCAATGTACTTCAGTATGTACCGTATATAGTTATGTACCGTAACTAATGGCGTAGCAACGATTAAATAATCGTTCAATAATTCATAACCGAAATCAGAATATCATCGTCCTATAGAACAAACATGAATCATTAACGAATAGCTCATCAAACTTAATACACAAATACTATTTGACGTTTTATACCTTTTAGTGGTGATTGAAGAAGGAGGGTTCATATTACTTATTCAAGAAACTTTCATATTATTTTGATTACTTATATTTACTTTATTACTTTACTTTACTTTTTTTACTATTACTAATTACTTTATATTTACTACTATATTTACTTTATATTATATTCAACGTGAGGCCTCAAAATAAACACTATTGAAACCCTTTTTGTGAAAATATTGGTAGTAGAACCTTATTTGCTAATTAATTTATAAATGTTAATGACAAAATGTAAACAAAATTGTTAAAGAAATCCACAAGAATAAAAGATTTCAATTTCTGGTTATGAATAGAAAATACAATAAGGGGAAAATTTTTGTGCGTTGCCATTATTCATTATTAAAAATCGAGATTTTATTTCGGTCATTTATGATCATTTTTGATAAAGAAAATTCATTCCGGTTATTCTTAACAGTTCACGGCAAAGGAAATTCTGTTCGATTACTCGCAATAGTTCTCAGTTACGTAAACATTATTTCGGTCACAAATAACAGTTATTGACGAGGAAAACTCGTTTTAATTATTCATTAGTTGATCTCGTCATACGACGAGAATGATTTCTAGTAACCACACGAAAGCAGTGTCTTGCTTGTTCTGAGTAACGAGACAATAAGAAGAAAAACAATAGTATTATTTTAACATATGTACGTACATTACTATGTAAAAACTTGGTTAGTGCTGTCAGATTAAAAAAATTTACCACAAATTTTCTTATTACAACTATTCTCGTCATAATACTAAATTTTTATTAACACAAAATTACCCTTCCTAATATTATATTAATATGACATTTATGATTTGTTTTGATGATTGTTACAAATAGAAAATCGATCGTAATGCAAAATGAAAATGTTCTGCATCATATGCAAGTCATAGAAACCAAGTATGATATGTTTCCTTTAATAATTTTAATAAACACGGATTAGTACATCAACGTAGTTATTTCTTCTAAATTTTTATATTATCTGCCGTATCTGCTATAACGACCTGAGACAAATTCTCCTCAAATAATTTTTCACGTCGATTATAGCAGTTATGAATTCAACAATGTGCCCCTCATCCATAGAACGTACTGGCTACACTTTTCAACGATCAACAATTCAGTAATAAATAAAGCATAAATCAGTATAAAATCCAAAATAATTCAAGGTATACATGTTTGGAATAAAGAAGAGCTCGTTTCAAAAAGAACACATTAAATTTTTAGAAATTGTTTGATAATAATCTCCGCGAATACCCTTTTTTGCACGACTGATCGGCAACTCCGTGCAAACAGAGTAATATACGTATTTTTCGATGATATTTTTAAAATGGCGCTGCACATTTTTCAGCGGTGCAACATTTTCAAATCACGGAACGGCTGATCAAAAATCAGATTTCGCGTGACAGAGTTTACAACCGATACAGACGATTCATTCTTCCGCGTGGCGCGCGGAGCGGACACAACCGCGCGCTGGGCAAATAAAGGCGATTCCGACTCGATAAAAATCTATTCGAGCCGATCACTTGATACGATTATATAAAATAAACTGTATAAAATGTGGACCGGACAAATAAATCTCGACCGAAAAATATTTGCCCGAACTTGCGATCCGCAATTTCAAGTGCGCCACCCGCGCGCCGATATTAAAATTTCAATTTATTCGGTCTATCGTAAATGCTACCCGTGATACCGTCCGTAGCCACAATTTTTCTTAACAAATATTATACGCTGGTTCAATAACAATAATGATTTCGATTCGCCTTTCATTTCGCGCGAAAATAATTTCAGTCGAAAACTCATTCACAAAAAATAGCTACACCTTCCCTATAATTTATTAACCCCTTGCTGTACCATTTTCTTCACAATTAATACAATTCGAATTTTTTCGATCGCTCTAATTTCTTAGAAGAAAAATAAATTTTATATTTATTGTGCGTTTACATCTACTCGAATGTTTAACCCTTTACACTCGAGTGATGGTATTTTAATATTATAAAATTAATATAATTATTTAATCTTTTTAAACTTCGGGCGCCACCTCACAGAGAAAATTCCGAATATCGGCGCCGGCGTCAACGTGTTCAATAACCTCAGGAACCCTCCCCCATTTTCCGGTTGCAAGTGACTTTTGGGACTCCGTCTCGAAAATTTCTAGTACCCGATATCAAAGTCGGTTTAGGTAGTCGGTAGAAGTTGGATACCTGAAATGATTGGTTTTAAGCTCAACTAAGCTAAGACCCGATTAGGCTCAACCTGACCCAAGGCTCGGGTACCTGAAATGTTGAAGTAATTGTTCACCTACAGTAATAAGTCGTGGGATACCAATAGAAAACTTAGCATCTTGTTTGATGGTGTTATTCGGAATATGGTGCTCGAATCTGTTTACGCATGTTTAATCCTTGATGAATACAATTGAGGGGGTTATATGGGAATCAATATAACGAGTCTTCAATTATTATGAATCTATTTCCAACACTCGACTAACTCATGGTCTATGCACTATGCCGCGTTATTCCCCCGGAAAAATAAAAACCGAATTAATCTCCGGACGCAATGAAAGAGAGAGAGAGAGAGAGAGAGAGAGAGAGAGAGAGAGAGAGAGAGAGAAACAAATCAGAGGGTAAGACGGAGAAACAGTCGTGCTAAAGAAACAGCGGAAGATCATCATACAATAGACAGTCAAGGGTCTCGCCCGAGCCTGAACAGTGACCGTCAATCAGTCACAGGTGAGGCCCTGAAAGAAAACTGACTCCGCGAAATTAGAGGAAGAAAAAGTACGGCTAATCCGGGTTACCACAACATGTAGATAATTTTCCTTTTCGACAAAGGCACAGTGGCAGTACCATGACTGCTACACGATAATCATTCTATTTCTTACTCACATGGAGAGTTCTGCAGAAGAGATACTTCTCGATTAAAATGAATAAAATCTTTAAACAAATTAATTTTTGTAATGAATACTGTATTATAATGTTGGTTTTGTTTTATTTTTAGAAATAGTACGAACTCCTGCTTGTCCTAAAAATATCCAAATATTAAAACCTTTAAAATCTGAATAATAGATAGAAGCGTTAATTTCAATTAAGGTATCTTTAAACTAATTCAGAGGAAAAGAGAACTTTGTCGTTAAAAGGCCGATCAAAAAGACGTAGTTGCACCTGGGAACCTTTCGAATTATTATCGCGGTACCAGTACCAGCCCTTCGCTCTAAAACCTTCATTCTGAACAGTATTCTCGTATTTTCGCAGATTCCTGCGACAAATTCAAAGTGTAAAGAAAATCCTCTTCCGTCGAAAGCGGTGTCCATCACCTATACTCCTCGCAGAACGGCGTCTTTTAAGGAGAGCAGCTAACATTTCGCCGAGTCGCGGATCGTCGTAACGCAATTAAAATTTGACGCCAGAGGAGTCGACAGACGGGGTTGGCGTCTCTCTCTCTCCCTCTTTCTTTCTCTCCCCATCTCTCCGGTAGCCTCTCGCACGGTGCATCTTGTCTACGTATAACCGGAAACCGTCACTACAAATTCGTAGGTTTCTCCGCGGCTCGGCAAGGAGAACGAGCGTTCACGAGGAGAAGTCAGACAGGCATAGAAGCCGAGGGCTTCATTATTCAAAGGGTGTCGGCGTCTTGCATTCTGCCGCTCTGTTGGATCCGCGGAAGTTGACGGGTGTGACGCAACCATCCGTGAGCAGTCCTCCTCCTCGTTCCTCTTCGATCCTCTTCGTTCCTGCTCGTTCCTCCTGCTCCTCGAGCTTCCTCTCGTCATGCCGCGCCGCCGGCTTCTCGCAGCCTCGCTCTTCTTCCTTTCCTCGATCACCTCGGATTTTCAGCGATACCCCCTTGATCCCGTCATCGAATCGCATCTGGCACCTTTCGCGATTTGCGGCGATGTCGAGCGAGCGAACGCCCCCCCCCCCCCCCCTCCGAAAAGACGGTTCGTTTGTCCTGGACACCGACGCGCAGTGTGATATTTCAACAACCTAGGAGGACTTAAGTCCGAAATTAAATGTTTTCGAAAACTGTCCAAGTTACGCTTCATTTAAAAGCAATATTTCGGTGACCCAGAATAAGTATTATTTGTAATGTTATTCTGTACTCAGATAAGATATATATGTATGCCTGAAGAGAATTCTAAGAAATCTATTACTAAACTTACACTGTGTTTCATTGCGTCTGATATTAAATTGTTATTGAATTTATCCTGGCAATTATTTTCGTATTGAAGATACGTTTTTGACGTTTTAGTTAAAAATTACCTACATGGAATATGTGATGCTTTGTAAAATATAAATTAAAGAACGTTTGATTATATATCACTATTTTTCTTGCTTGTCTTTACAAACGTAAACATTGTATATATCTTTTTTACATAAATATGATGTAATAATATATACTTTACTTGAAATTACCAAGTCGTGTTATAAATTATTATGAATCAATATTCTAAGTAGTTATAATCAAATACATAATGAAAAAAAAAAACAATAAAAATATGCAGACATTCAGCATTTTGCCCGTCCAGAGCAAACACCGATCAGCGGACTCTAGACTGCATCACGAGGGCAAGGGTGCCCCTTCCATAGCTCCTCGTGGGACTCCCAACAGTAGCAACACGTTATTTGGCTGAAGACGGCGACAGAGATCGACTATCGTATAATTTGTATAAAACAGCAATGAGTGTGAATGAGAGAAGAATGGCATGAAAACGTGAACACTTCGTTGAGACACTTGACTAAACCTTTGCTCTGTAGCTTTGCCCTTGCTCGCCGTGATGCCTGTTGAACATCTTTGCTCTAGATCAGATCTGGGTAACCTGAATCATTTTGGGTCTGGGCACAGCTATGGGTTAAGAGCGAGGCTACGGAGCAACGTAGGCAAAAGTCTTGAAAAAAGGCGCGACGCGTGGGACGCGCCGCTCTTCCTCTCTCGTTCTATTCTATTTAATCCCGGCGATATCTATAGTCGATCTCTGTAAATAGGTGTAGCTAACTGATGAGGTGTCCTACGAATTCCGGGGTCTGTTTGAAGATCACCGGGAGATTGGCGGAACTGTGTCTCATTGGTCCGGCACCGAATCTTTTTCCAGCGACCTAACGTTTCTCTTTTTTTTTTAAGTATAGGACTACAACGTGACATAACCTCTTGCACTATAATAACGAGTCAGACTCGTGATAAATATTTCATGCAAGATCTACTAAAATTAATAAATCATTAATTCCTTTTAAATCGAGAAAATATTCAATTTTTCTGTTAATAAACTCTAGAAACGGAAGCAAATAAAGACAATAGAAAAAAACAGAAATATATTTGATCCTAGTATGGACAGTATTAAGGACAAACGAGTGCTAATCAACGCGGCGTGAAGAATTTTTATTTAAATATAGAAGAAATGAATAATTAAGTCATATTTAGTAGAACACGCATTGAATCTTCATCACGAGCATAACTCGTTATTATAGTTTAAGTTATTATTATTAGGGGTTAGATCCTCCCTACTTTTGAAATTACGTCGACAAAAATCGATAAATAAAATCGTAAACGAAAAATCCTTAATAGATTCGAAAAATCCTTTTGGAATGGAGACTGAGCCCGCCGTGAAGCGCTTTTCTCTTAGCTGCCTTGGCATGTGCCCTATGTGATTCAGGTTGCCCAGCTCTGCTCCAGATTATCGAAATATCACACTGTGCAAAATATTACGTGCGCGTTCGTTTCTTGAGCGAAAGCAGGAGAACCCCAAGCTCTAATCGCGTTCCCGACTATCTTTACACATTGTTTCCATTGTAATGTACATACTCGACTTTTTCGAGTTTTCCTAATGTCTTCATTCGTGGCACGTAATCTCATGTGTGTAAGCGTTGATATCATCTGAATGCTTTCCGAGAGCATTCGGCGTTGCCGGTAACGTGATCGCCAAGCGATCACGTGAGAGGGTATCGAGCATACTTTGTAGCGCGTTTGATCTAGACGCGGTGCCGAAGACACACGCGGTTGCTGGGCAACGTGTAGCGTTTGTCGTGACGGCCGAAGACGAGAGACTTTACTTTGCAATAGGCAACAGTCAGGGTCAAACCAATACGTTTGTTCGCCCATTTTGACCCATCCTTCCATGTGATAGGACTCATCCTTGACTTCAAGGAGGCTTTCATTAACACTTGTGGAACTATTAGCGAGTTATTTTTTGCGAGGGCATGGAAAGGTTTTAGAAATAATTGTTTCAAATTGTAATATAAAAATTCTTATGGACATTGTTGCGAAGGACTTTTATTCTGAATGAGATGAAAACATCCATCATGAAACGTTCCTCAGGTGGTGTAAGATTATTAACAATATTATACATATTTAGAGGTATTACTATTGAATGTTTGTGGAAATATTGTTGATCGATTTATTTAATATGAATAAAGCATGATATGAACAAAATATTAAGATACTAGGTTGTAACTATTATTATAGAATACCATTTCTGTACCACATTCCTGTTTTCCGTATTCAATGTTCTTTATTTTGAAATGCTCATTTAAATACTCGTTATATTCTGTTACAATATAACGTCTGAGTCTCTGATGACTCGAAATAAAATAAAATAAAATAATATAAAATAAAATAAAAGCAATCAAAATATAAGTAAAACTTCGCACCTGAACATCTACTTACAATAATCGATCAGTTGATCGACTCAACACGGTTATCGTGACGATTAGTGGATTGAGCCGACATATACATATGTTGACACTTTACCGACCGGTAGCCTATAAATCGGTTTTGTACCCCGAATGGTAGCCCTGCGAATCCGTTGTCATGGTAACTGATAATTTGATATCTATTACAGGGATAGATGTGTTAGATTGTACTACCGTAAGCTTTAATATTACTATACAATTTTTTAAATATTAAATATCACACGCGATCAATAAAAGTAATAAAATCAAAATAGAAACGAAAATTTAATTTAATCAGTGTTAAAAAATTTAACACTGAGCTACATTTTTACGACTGAATGACCGGTCGGTAAAGTATTAACATAACATTGTTGTTTTTCTCCCAATGTCTCGTTTCTTAGAACAACAACCTAATGTTTTAGTGCCGAACCTAAACTGACCAATGTATCGTAGCACCGAAGACTTCATCTCTTCATAGGAATTACGGATGATTATTTTACGTGGTCAATAGCTTTCACTCTGTAGTTCAAACAACAATTTCATTAATTTCGGAGCAACGAGAATCCTATTGACACAAATAAGACAGCCAAGCTAGCACGCAGCAAGTGAATTCATAGATCCATTTTTCTCTTTGGATAGCGAACGGAACGCTAGAATAGGATAGACGAATTTGTCAACAAATAGTCGACGCCCCCATCGCTTAAACAAAGCCTTTATCATCCTAACGTAGCAAGAGATGGCTAAATTGTGCTGGAATATCGTTCGCCTCTCGTCCCTGTTAATGTGATTTTCGTAGTTCAATCGGAACAGAGGTTGACTCGTTATCGGTAGTC
Organism: Augochlora pura; assembly: GCF_028453695.1. NCBI lineage: Eukaryota > Metazoa > Arthropoda > Insecta > Hymenoptera > Halictidae > Augochlora > Augochlora pura. The sequence continues at coordinate 17,864,683 of NC_135773.1, read as the reverse complement.
GCGACCCCGTCGTTTGCCAATTACTGGTCCGCTGGTTTACTAGAACCATATACACGATCAATCGACGAAATTGCAAATCGTCGCCTTCCTTATCCGCATGAAACGAAAGCGAGTAGTGCCTTAACACGGTCACTGTTTCATTTAAATGACCACTTTTCTCATTTTGAACACATTGCTTGTCGGGATCATATTTCGAAGTTTTCAAAAGGTTTTATATAACCATTATTTTTCTTCTTCTTTTGTCTGTACCTATTTGAGTGGGTTAGAAAAGCATCTTTCAAAATTTTTATTTAGTCCTATTTTTACGAGTGCCCTGCAAAGGTACTTTTTAAAACTTTCTCTTCAATTAACTTTTCAATTTTACCTTTAATAATTAATAAAGTAATTTGGAACGGTGTACGTGAAATTTTTGAAAATTTTTACTTATGTCTTGAAATTGTTATAGATATATGTGTCAATATGTAAAAAGGCAAGAAAATTCACTTAACTCTATCTTAGATAATAGCTACGGTTAGTGAACAATACCATTTCTTGCTTTTCAGTATGAGAAAAATAAAATTTATACCACTCCAAATCTAACCCCCTCATACATTCCAAATTAGTATCACAAGCATTATAGGTAAAGTAGAAAAGATAACAGCGGAAAAGGTTTGGAAAAGTGTCTCCAAACGATATTTATAAAAATACTGCAAAATGGAAACTTTAAAAGGTGCCTTTTACTATCATGTTACATTAAAATGTTTGAAAACGTATTCTGACCCTTTTGGTAAAATTAGTTTTAAATTAAAATTTAAACATTAATCTTTCAACGGCTTTAGTAAAACTAACGGTGAGTTAAATTTTAAAGAGAACCTTTTCTGCGTGCAAAAAAAAGAGAAGAAAGATTGATGTAACATTTCTTTATTAGGATCTTCGTCTTCGACGAAATCGACTTTAAAGTTTATTTATTTGAGTGTTGGATCTAGTTATCGTCCATTCATCTAGAACATTTGTCACCGAAACAGTGTCTACAAACATTAATTATTATGTGCAGAAGATAGCACAAAGTATTCCTAATGATGAATCATTTTGAATTGGTTTCATTTATCGATTGTATAAATTAAAATTTTTAAAGTTGACTTTCGATATCTTAAAAGATCCCAAAAAATATTACTTAATTTTACTACTCAGTGCTCTGTTAATCAAAAATTGGAATTACTAATGATTAGTCCATATTTATTAATTGTAAATTATTGAAAAATATTAAGTTGTAACTGATAACTAACGTGAGAATTATTTTGTCGTCATTTGTTTGTAACTCTAGCAATTGTCAAATTTCATTTATTATAGCCGTGTAGTTGAGCGCGTTCATTTAATTAACATTATTCAATACAGATTGCAACTGTGAATCAAACATATTGCACGGAACAATGAACGTGTTAACAAAAAACTTTCCATACTAACTAGAAGTTAGCGAAGCGAAAGAAATTAATTTCAATATACAGTATCCGAAAAAAGTATTCATACGCCACTAAGTGCTCTACTTTGAACGGCGATCACATTATTTGTAGAATATTAATATAACAATGAAATACATCAAAATGTAGGACATTAACACAGCTTTCAAATGATATAGTATTTCATTAATGTTTAAATATATCATTGCAAGATATAAAACAAAATTCTTGGCGAGTACAAAAACCAAACGGAAAAAAGTATTCATACAGCTGCCATCTATCGATAAATCATATTTAAAACAATAGAATAATTGGAGTCCCGATGTGCATATGTTTGTCTTTCTTAGTTTGTGTTTCATTTCGTTTATTAGGTCGAGTAATAAATAACTTCCTTTTTTATCAGATATTTATTTTATTTTTCCTTTACCTATCTTGTTCGTTTCTCTCATTTTATTTATTGGGAACCCTCTTTTTAATTTTGAATCCTCTATTTAGTAAAAGCAAAAATTCATTTGTCCCGGTGACTCATTGTGCATAGAAACGAACAATAGATTCTACCTAGATGCATCGATAGTTATTTATGATCAGATCTAATAGTATTATTCTGTCCATAGCAGTCAAGTGTCGTTCATTGTTAAAATGTCTACCAAAAGAAGAGAAATGACGTTAGAAGAAAGGAATATCATAATTGGTCTCCATGAAAATGAAAATCCTCTGAGAAAAATTAATGAATTGATTGGAAAAAGCCACGCCACCGATCAATATATCATAAATAAATATAAGAAATCATGAACAATAGAAAATAAGCGTCGTTCTGAAAGGCCTGCGAAATTAAATGAAAGAGATGGCAGATTTATCGTACGAAAAGTAAAGGAAAATCTTTTCAAGAGTACTCCAATAATTACGGCAGAGTTAGAGGCAGCTATTGAAAAGCATGTTTCCTCAAGCACAATATCTAATAGGCTTAAGAAAGCTGGATATCAATCACGGATTGCTAGGAAGAAGCCATATATTAACAAGGTAAATAGACAAAAAAAGGCTTGAATTCGCAAAAAAATACGTAAGGAAGTCATTTGACTTTTGGAAAACCGTAATTTCTTCGGACGAAAGCAAATTTTATCTATGGGTATCAGATGGAAAATGTTTGGCGTAGAGGGAAAGTAGGAAAGCTTTGAATCCTAAAAATTTAAGAGCCATAGTAAAGCACGGTGGTGGAAGTACTATAGTATGGGGGTGCATGGCTGCATGTGGTTTGGGCAATTTGTACTTTATTGTCAGAATAATGGACAAATGTATGTATATTTATATATTTTAAAATTGAATTTAAGACAAAGTGCTGAAACGTTTGGGATATTAGATTGCTACTATTTTCAACAGAACAATGATCCCATACATAAATATTATTTAGTTAAAGAATAGTTCTTATATAACACGCCACATATCCTGGAAACATCTCCGTAGTCTCCAGATATCAACCCCATAGAGAATATTTAGGAAGAATTAAAACACTGTGTACGAAAATACACAATTTTAAATAAAAATGATTTAAGAAATGAGTTGCAAGAAGAATGGAGAAAAATCGATAGGGAATGAAAATATAACAAATAATTTAATTTCATCGATGCCCAGGCGATTGCAAGCCGTTATAAATAATGAAGGATATTCTACAAAATATTAATTCATTTGTTAGTTCGTTAATTCGTTCGTTTATTAAAAAAAGAATCTACTGTATGAAAACTTTTTTATATCTTGTAGTAAAATGTTTAACACGTCCAACCCGGCGTGAACCACCGGTGGTTCACAGGCATTGCTCTCATCTGGCGGTGTGGACCACCGGTGGTCCACACGTAGTATAGAAAAAATAGTGAAACAAACAAGCGCCGCCAGACGAATAAACAGCTGATAATCTCGAGTCGCCCGACCATACAGACTTCGAAAAAATGCGCCGGTTTAAACGTGTTAAACCTTAATGAAACACTATATTATTTGAAAGCTTTGTCAATCTCCTACCTTTTTGTGTATTTCATTGTTATATTAATGTTCTACAAATAAAGTTATTACCGTTCGAAGTAGAGCACCTAGTGATGTATGAATACTTTTTTCGGATACTGTACCTCGAAGGAACCATACGCTTCCCACTTTCGATATACCGGTGCTGTCACCAGGTTATCTAACTCGACTAACTAGTTTCTTAATGATATTCGTTCTTTCAGTGATTCCATCGCTTTCTTCAAATGTCGTGTGGAACTACTATTTGCCATGGAACGGATTGCTAGAACTTGCAATAAACGTTGCAAGTTTGCAGTAAACTGATCATGTATAAGCACTGAGTTATTCAAGACAAGTCATCTGAATAATTGTTATAAATTTGGAAATACAGCGAGTCAACATTTGGAGATCTTCTCAAACACAAATACTTCTTTTAAACTGGTCTAAATATTAGGTAAACTGAAAAGTAATCTTTTTTTTATGTGCTGATTCACAGTCAGTTTGTGTGGAGACATGGCCCAGTAAACAGGTAAGTTTTGTTGATACGGTCAAGCTTGGTTGTAAATTCTATATTTCGGTTAAAAAATTTTTGTTCTAGTAAGGAGAAAAGATGACAAGATCAACAATAGAAGAGGAGAATTTACATCGTTGTATGGTATCTTTGTTTGATCAAGGATTAAAGGCAAACGCAGCAGTGAATAAAAATAATGACACTTACGGCGATGTTCTAAAACTAAACTAAATGTTTCCAATTAAAGTGTTATTGATGGTTTAAGATATTTAAAAATAGAAATAGAAAACTCGAAGAAAACTCGATTTCGTTTACAGAATTATTATAGTTTTTGTTAAGGACAAGTCATGCCACTATTCTCTATTATATGAATAAGCTGAACGTACAGTTTATGTTAAAAAAAAAAACTGTGACACGATCGTAACACTTCTGCTACCAACATGAGCTGTGCCAGAAGAAAGAATCGTGTTTTAAACGGGACGAGGGTATTTCCGAAAATTATTAAAAAGTACGTAGACCGAAGAACAAAATGAAAGAAGGTGGACATGTCTTCGGAAAAGGCGTCGGATGGTAATCGTGTCAATACATCGACGTACGTCCTCAAATAGTCGAAACCACGGGAATTTCCTCCGGTCGTCGATAAAAAGGAATCTGTCGTTAAAACTAATTTTCCCGGCGGTCTCCAGTCTATCGGCCCAGAAAACGGCGTGGTTCGTCTGCGTAAACACATAAAGGTCAAAGCCTGCAAACAGCATACAAGATATCGTATCCGGCATCCGTGAATGCTGCGAGGCACTAACTACTCGATCCGTCGAAGAAGCATCGGGACGCGTGGCAAGAGGAGGCGGAGGTGGTGCGCGAGGCAAGATGAAGCAAAACGAAGCAAGGCGATGGCGATGCGGCGCGTTCTCTGAAGCGGTTACGCCCGCACACACGTCGCCGTGCGGCGCCCGAAAGCCTCTTGCCATCATCCGGCTCCTCGTTCGTAGGATACATATATTCACTGTGTGATATTTCGCGAAGCGTGTATAACCGCTGAAAGACACGGATTTCGAACGCATACACCAGCCTCCGGAAAGGAGCCTAGCGCGAAAGGGGAGGTCTAGGGAAAGGCACGTTGGAACGAGGAGGCGGATAAAGAGAGCAGAAGATGGGGATATATAGGAGAAATAGAAGCGAGCGCGGTGTGTGTTATGGATATCCATTCGCAGCGGATGGGAAGTGAACGTAGTCAGTCTCACAGCAGAACGATCACAGGATGACGCGGCAAACGGCGGGAAACGAGCGATATAGAGACTGCAGCGCGTGAAGAGAGAGAGAGAGAGAGAGAGAGAGAGAGAGAGAGAGAGAGAGAGAGGGAGATCTGGCTCCTTGCAAATCGCATCACAGATCAAACACGGCATGTATATTAAACGTAACCTGCTAAGGCGTCCTACAGACTGCTTATCTACTGTCCAAGCTTTAGAATCGCGCCGCAACCGTAACGACAACTTCGGCTCGGCCTCCGTCGCTCGATCCTACCGTCAGCGATCTGGCTTGGCCACGGCTGCCGCCGAAATACTCGATCCCGCGAGCCGATAAACGTTTCGGAACGCGTTAACGCACCCGAAATGAACATTCCGGACCAGTACTTTCGCGACCCGACCAGTCAGCCGCTACCGTTTGACGTCTCGACATGTGATACCAGCGCACACACGCACCTATCTGCCGCTAAGGAGCAGCCGAGGATGCGAAATTGAACGCCTGCTTCGCACGCCTCGCCGGGTACCGTGTGACGAATCATGGAGACGCCATCATGCGTCAGCCGCTTAAAACCAGCCACGGAATCTCTGATCGTGTAACGTGTGAGCCGCTGGATATACGATTGGAAAGCTAATGCCCCAAACGGATCCGCGTTACTGCGCTAGTCGACGTGAAAAAAATACGACTAAGCGACGCCGTGTGTCTGGAATTCCAGAGAATTCGAGAATCGGTCGTGAGGAGACAACTGATACGCGGAACTGTTTAATGGTCTTGGAAAACGATCGTTGCTTCGATCTTAGCGGCGAAGCCACCGAGTACTGAAAGTGGTTTAGATTTTAAAGTGTCGTAGTCTGGAATTGGAATTAGCCGAGTTTTCAGATAATCTTTTTCAGTAGGAGGTCGGGTTGTCTGAAAAAGGGTAGCGGTATACAGAGTATAGATAGTGGTATGCTACACTATAAATTCTTGTAGAAAGAGCACGTTGACTTCATAGAGTTACAAAGAACAAATAATGACGTATTATCGAGACCAAGTCTGCTTAATCCTTACGAAGAGAGGTCACTACCCCTGACGCTGACTTTTCGATTAGATTTCATAGTGTTAGAGCTTTTAAAACTGGATCTAACGATGTCCGGTTTGGACACAGAGGTTTTATAGTTTTAGAGATATTTAATGTTAAAGTTGTTAGTGACAAATCCAGAAAGAATAGCTGCATTTGTCTGAAGACGTCAGAGAAGTGCTTCCAAGTGGTGGAGCGTGGGAGAAGATCCTTTTCTACTATTCCCCCACTTTTAATGTGGCTACTTTTCTGGCTTGCCTGAACAGGACCTGGCCTAGTGGCTTATCTTCCTGTCTTTGTCACTAACACATTAACGTTAATTACTAGATTTAGTTTTAACTAAAATATTAGTCTTAGTTTTACAAGCTCTACCATTGCGTGAAGTCTCATCGAAAAAGTCTTTTATTTTTATAGTGCACAAAGAATTTTTAGCATGAAAATATATTTAGTAAATCTGGATAAAATATCAAATATTTATGAAAATTTAAGCAACTGAAGTGATCGAGCTTATATTTTATGATAAGCTTGTAAATAAAAATAGACAATTTGGGAAGAGAAGATAGCATTGCTTAAGAAGGCGGTTCGTTTTTTATATTTAATTGTTTAATATTTAGTCTACAAGGCTAAAATAATTGTATCTCCTCTTGTCAAATTGTCAAATTTAGTTTACAATCTGAGGAATAATCGAAGAGAATTTACTGCACTCTTTGAATGCTGGAATTGGGACCAGGAATTGCAAAATAAAGCTCAAAGGTTTTCAAAAGTTTAGAAAATAGAAACATTTTTAAAAATTATCAAAAGGTAGAAGGACGGAATCAAAAAATGACAACGTGACCTCCAAAAAGAGGTCAGATGGTAATCCTGGTATTGCATCTAAATTAAAGTCGAATTATAGCAATTATACAAGGTGTCCAAAAAATTACTCGCGACCGGGAAATATGGGGTGTCTGAGATCATTTGAAGTAACTTTTTCCTTTACAAAAATTTTCTCCGAAACGTCGTTAACGAGTTATTAACGAAAAACCATAACCAATGAGAGACGAGATCAGCTGGCGCAAGAGAGCGCAATCCGTGGAACTGGGCTTCGTTCACTCGTTGGTTCGGCAGCCTCGCGCCCGTCGAGCTCGCCTCTCATTGGTCATTGTTTTTCGCTAATAACTCGTATACAAAGCGGCGATTTGCATTTTGTCTAAGGAAAAAATTGCTGCAAATGGCCCAAGGAAGCCCTCATTTCCAGATTGTGGGTGACTTTTGCGATACCCTGCAGAGACAGCCACTGCGAACGAAAGTTTCGTGAACTCTTTCGAAACTGTTTCGAACGAGTATCATTTTTTGACTAATGTAAAAGACTAATGGTACTACATGTTCTATTTTCAAAGATATATTTTATAGAATATTTCTGGAAATGACTATACATATTATAATAGGAATTGTTACGTTATTGTTGGAAAAAGATTTGACTTTTGAACTCATCGACAACATCTTCAAATAGCAGCTTTATATAAATTGTTGCAAGCTTTATGATCCAAACCCTGCTACATACAATATCAGAGGTATGTAATGTATCATTACATGTACATAATATCTTGATTAACACTTTAATGGTCGCTCATACATGTGTGTGATGCTACCACCAAAAATTATTGGCCGGTACCACACTTTCTGGGTGATGATTGACGAACGCAAACAAGTGTGGATATTCCTATTGGCTTCGTATTTCATCGCTACGTCTTTGATTTTAGATAATTATTGTTTCATTGTCTAATTTAATTTTAGATTTTTAAATTAATACTAAATCGTTGGAATATATAACATAGATTGTCTTAAAAGTTATCATATAAAGGAAAATATTGAATTTGTTATATTTGTTTTGTCCTTGCATATGCTGAATTATTTTATTAATATACATAAAGTTTTTAAAATTAATTCTTCAAGAATACAGCCGGCCTCTGGCGACGTTTGACTGCGCAGACGTACGGCCGTTAAAGCGTTAGTGTGATTGGTAATTAAAATTTACGTTTATAAAACTTGAAGTTCAAATTTCTTAAATTAACAATTTTGTACCGTGTATGACAGTCATAATATGAATGATAACTATTGGCTCACAAAACTTTAAACGCGTCATTTCCGAAATTATGTTTTCCAAAACGATATCCACGATATCTCAAAAACTACTTGACGAATCGCCTTCAAAATTTAAGTCCACACTCGTATACTTATGCCCGCAGCTCGTACTAGAAGCAACACAAATGTCTAATCTTTTACATTTATCTACGTTCCCAAGATTGAAAAATCAATAAGAAAAATCGATAATCAAATTTTAAAACGTCGTCATGTTTTTAATTTCCAACTCTTTTCTTTGACAGCAATTATAGGTACCATCGTACGATGTTTTCAAATTGGATTATGTTTCAAAGTATTCAATGCAATAAACTTCAACTTTTTGTATCTGAAAAACTTGTATAAATGTGTGTGAGACACGTATAAATAAACTCTGGAAATATGACTTCAAAAAGGGTCATAGTTGCTTCACAAAAATCTCTGAAAGGAAGCTGAAAACCTGAGGCATCATCCCCTTGTGGGTGCAAGGCGAGTTTTGGAACACCTTGTATATCATTCTGTATCATAAAAACTTACCTGACTTAACGGACGAATCCGTTCGTGAATAGACTTCTCCGCCTGCATAGCTGATGGGGGTGGATGATCCGGAGTCGGCGGCTGTGCGTAATGCGTGGGACTGGTCGGTAGCATCATTTGTACTCGTTTCAGGCGCTTGTCCGTCGCCTCGCGACCCTCGTTCGCCGACTCATCGTTCGTGTCCCGCTTCTCGTCCAGGAGGCTCTCCTGGGAGGACTTGAGCGTGAGGAACGCGTTCGACACGAACGTCTGCTCCTGGATGGCCGAGTCCACTTCGCTGCACGGCGATTTGTCGCCGCACAGGCTGCCGTCCGCCTCGTAGTTCTCAAACGCGTGTCTCCTCAACTTCCGCCGCGGGTTCAACGTCTTGATCGGCCGGTTCTCGTAAATCGAGGTGATGGCCACCGGTTCGACGCTATTGTCGCGCCTCTCCTCGCCGTCCGGCACCCGCGACTTCATCTCGACGTATTGGTCCACGCTCCTCGTCACGTGACGCAATTGCTCCCGACGCTTCTGCAATTGTTCGAAGTCGATGTGGCTGCGAGCACCGCTGCGCGCCATGAACAAGTACTCGTAGTTGCTCGGCCCCAGCGAGCAGTCCGCGGACAATGACATCTGGGTCTGCAGGTGCGTCGGGGACACGGAGAGGTTGCGTCTCGGCGGCTTCTTCGGAGGCGTCGGCTGTAAGGCGAACAATCGGAATGAACAATCGCACCACGTTAGGTTCTCGTAGACTCTCGCGTGCTGTTTGAAAGAAGTCACGCGGGGGACAGGCGGGGGACAGTAGGGGATCCTGTCGGGTGGCTATCCGATTCGTTAACCTCTTGCACTACGACAATGAGTCAGGCTTCTGATGAAGATTTTTATACAACTGACTAAATATGAATGCGATTTGTTTCTACCAAATCGAATGAACACTTGACTCTTCTCTTAGAAATTTTTACTAAAAATTAATCCTTTTGTACAATATATTCAGCCTTTTGAACTCCAAATTAATTTTTTTGTAAATCACTGTCACCTTTCTCCAAATTAAATTCATCTTTCTGCAAATGAAATTAATCCCTGAACACATCAAAATTGACAGTATTTTACTAAATTTTAGTAAGAATACAAATTGCACCAAAAACAGTGAATCTTCATTAATCTTCAACAATTCTTTATGTAATGATTATAAATATGAGAATCTCATTTGCCAAAAGATGAACAAGACCTGTGAAAGGATTAATTTATTACGAAGTGCAAAAAGGTGAATACGATCTATAAAAGAGTTAACTATCAAGAAACAGAAATTGTCTCGTTCTAATAGGTAAACCATGGACGAAGAAGTGGTAATCAACGTAACTGTGAAAGCTAATCTGCCGATCTCTATGCAAAGAAAAAAATCACTTACATTGACTTCAAGAAATGGGAGCTGTATAACAATTTCTGTCAAGCTGTATATCACTTTTTTAGAATTCGGTAGATGAAGTGTTAGGAGAAGAAAAAATAATGATCTAACAAGATAGAAAATATAATAAATATGTAATAAGAAATATGATGATACAAGATTGATAATATAAGAAATGTCTAATAAGAATGACAAGATTTAATTTATTTACACTTTTTACTATTTTCATTAGAATGATGCATGAGTAAAAGAATTTAGTCAATGGTTTTCTAAGATAGAATCTTTATACTTTAAAAAACAATTTTCTTAATTTCTTGTTTCAAACTCGCTGAAATTACACAATACTCTTGCATACAAAATGGTTGAATAAATCCTTACCCAAGCATACATTATAACAAAAAAAGGGGTATAGTCTAATTACAGCTTTTTCTTTTTCACAGAAAAACACACTGAGAAAACAAACCGAGAATGAGAAACAAACTAAACCGAAATAGAAATTCGAAATAAAATTATTAATGTCGCATAATACGAGATCTCTGCGCTGTAGCAAAAAAATAACTGCATAAAAAATATGAATTTCTGGTAATGAGAACATATGATATTCTATTTGAAATGTCTACCTAAAGTAAACTAACAAAATTCTCACAATAATAATTGCGCTACCGCAATTTTGAACAATGGCTCAATTTTTAAAACAATGCTCCACTTTATGGAGTGTTAATATTTCTTCCATTCATAGCACGGATCATGGCCAATGTAAAACATGAAAGACCAATTTTCAAAGATTATGATATCCCTTGTTTTTTTTTTATTACTATCCATAATGACCGTTCATAATGACGTAGCTTCGCCAGAAATGGTTTTTTATATTTTCCATCGTTTATGGCTACATAATGGCTTTGAATCCAAAAATATTACAACCGTATAAAGTGGTACAATGTATTAAAAGACTCGTTATAATTTGAAATGGAGGACAAATTGCATGTTAACTGTTATACAGTTTTGGAAGCGTAATAAAATGTACTTGTATTCTGCGAAACATGATTATTAATCGTTGGCATAATATACCGGCACGAACTACATTTCTAGAGCCTATGAATCGTTAATTTCTTTTTTTTCAAACAATGCTTATATTTTTCTATGAACTGGATATTTTACCGTTAATATATAATACTGCATTATACTTAATTTAAAATAAAGACAAAAATTATAATTTATATTTTATAGTTTGGAAAAGTACGATAAAGTCACACGAAAGACGGACGAGGCTCTTAGAAAATAAGAAAATATTCTTTAGACGAATAGAAAGCCTTCGAAATTTGAATTGCGATGCCATCAAGCGATACGTGCTAGTCGTAATAGCTCGTTTTTAATCATTATTTGGGCACATCAAGCTTTTTTCGCTGCTATCCGACAGCAGCGCTATGCTAATGCCAGATTCTCGCGACAGTTTGGAAAGAAAGCACAACGGACGTCGGAATACTGGGCCAATTAAGTCGCGATCGATTTGTCCATGTTAACGAACTGTAAGGCGTACGGATGTTACACGCTAGAGTTATTCGTTCGAAAAAGAGGACAGTCGCCGATTGCGAGACTAAAAAGTGAGCACGTAAGAGCAAATCCTTGATCCGGAAAATAATGATCTTAATAATGAGGCAGATACTAGAAATTCTCGTTAACGTTAGGCTCGAGAAATAAAAAATGCCGACAGCTTCAAAATAAGAGACACTTGCAATATTATGATTAAAAACACTAGAAAATATTCAGAATAGAAAATTCGAAAAGATCGGGAACGTAAAATATTCTAAAATATTCAAAATAAAAAATGCCGAAAGATTCAAAATAGACAGTCCAGAACATTAGATATAAGAACTCGGACAAACTCGAGAAACTTCCGGTCGATGAAATTGCAAAAAGTGAACGTTAAATTAGTGTGTAAGCGTAATGGAATGTCAGGAAACGAGCGAAAAAAAAGGGGGGAAATCTAAAAAGCTTCCCTTTGTACAGTTGTGCTTGGTGACCTCGTGCGACCCTCGATCAAGGATCGAGGATCGAAAAGTAAAGGGAACTCGTTCTTACCGAGACTTTATTGTTAGAGGCGGGGCTGTGGAGAGAGCTGGACAAGGGTGCCATTGGCAAGTAAATCCCGGCGGCGCTGGAATCGTTGGGCAAACAACGCCGATCCCGTGGGCTCGGTCCACCGACGCTCGAGGACGAGGAAACGCTCAATTGGTCCGACTCCCTGCCACCCCCGTATCCCGTGGGTAATGTCAAGGACAGATCCTCCGACACGAAGCTACCCTCCATTGTTCCTCGAGGTACCGGTGGCGTTTGGTACAATCCGCTGTCGGAACCCCTGCGCAACCAAACTGAACGTCTCAACGGGACCAATTCACGATTAACTCGCTAATGACTCGCTCGATCGAGTTCCTTTCTTCCCGTTACTTTCGATAATGTGTACAATCGAGAAATAGTACCGCTTTCGGCGAGATACACTGTACACCACTGACATATATATGTATGTACACAATATAACGGACAATAAAGTATAATTTATCCGAAGAATCGTGCATAATTAACTGTCTAAGAAAAACACGATTGTTAAGAATCCTTTTCGAAGTCATTAATGAATCTTGTTTGTAAAGGACTAACTTATTTAAAAATACACGTATCGTTTAATTTATATTTTAATCTCCTGCTGCCGAAACTTAAAAAGTGTCCGAGTAATAACTTCCGTGTCATACGTGGTTTTTGAAAATTATATTGTTGTATAATATAATTTTGATTAGGTACAAAACGTTTTTAATAAGAACTCGCTTTTTAATACATGGAAATGAAAAGTTTCAACATTGTAGAATTGTACAATTTTACGAATACCAGAGGTTGTTATTTGAATATTTTCCGAGACTTTGATGCAAGAATGTTATCACAAACTGGGCAACATATATATTTGTGAATGAGGTACCTGTTCAAGTTCATTAATGTTTCAGAAAGAATTCCTTCGAATTAGACTGGTAATTAGGCATGACTTTTATGTATCCATCGCAGTACTAAATAAGAAAAAAGAGGAAATTATATATAGGACTTTAAGAAACTATAGCCAATCTTATGTAGAAATATGTAGTAACAAAATAAAGGATATTTCCATTCAGAGGAGTCAAAAACGCTTTGTTAAATAACCTTTGGTTTTGCATTATGCTAGTTCATTTTTATACACATTTAGATTATGTTTTTTTTCCCTGGGTAGTATACAACTTAAATCGTGAAAATCATGGACAGAGTGACCACTGCTTAAGTTAACAGCGTAAAACTACACTCTGTTATTCCGAAATGCAGGGTGGTCCACGCGATTTGTGCACTTCCTTCAGCTTTCAAAATATGTATCGAGCAACAAATTTTTCGATACAAAAGTTATACAATTTAAAGGTGCATAGTGCGCATATTTGTTGTAGGTGGAGCCGGAGATTCGAAGGTCAACACTTTCTTCTTAAATGTAATACTGTATTTTTTATATAAAAACATGGAAAAATATCAAAGCAAACAAAATTTTAAGTAAAAAAGAGTTGACCTTTACTAGCCTTAAAGCTAATAGTTAACGATTAATTTCGTTTTACTTATTGAACATTTTCTTCGTGTAACATCAAATTGGAGATTCAATCTTATCACGGATTTAAACAGGTCAGCAGAAAGCGAAGAAAATGTTTAAAAAATAAAGCGAAACTACTCGCTAGCTATTACGTTTAGAACTAATAAAGGTCAATATTCTTTTACTAAAAACTCAATATTCTTCCATATTCTGTTATAAAAATTATAGCATTCCATTTAAAAGAAGAAAATTGATCTTCAACTTTCCAGTCTCCATCTATAAAATAAAATAAATACGCTATAAATTATACACTTTTAAATAACATAATTTTTCTATTGAAAATTTTATTACCCAATGCATATTTTGGAAGTTGCAGGAGATGAACGAGTTGCGTAATTATACAGTGCGGTCCAAATATTACTTGCAATCTGAAAACGAGAGTTTCCTGAGGTTATTTGTAGTAACTTTTTCCTTGGCGTAAATGCAATTCGCCCCTTTATATACGAATTATTAACGAAAAACAGTGACCAATGAGAGGCGAGCTCGACGACTGGCACATGGTTGCCGAGCCAACCAGCAGACGAAGCCCAGTTCCACTCATTTTCTTGGCTGCTTCGCATCAGTTGATCTCGCCTCTTATTGTTCACTGTTTTTCTTTAATAACTAGTTAACGATGCCTCGCAGAAAACTTTTGTAAAGCAAAAAGTTCAAATGACCTCAGGTATTCCCCATTTTCTGATCGTTAGACAATTTTGGGACACACTGTATACACATCGGTCTGAACAAAATCATGCTTTATGCAGAAAACGATATTTTATACATAACAATAGAGAACAGTAAATAGTATATATTATACACACAAATGACAAATTGACTAAAACAACTTAATGTCGAAAACGTTCTTACGTTTTTGGGACAACAGGTTCCATTCGTAGATTCGACAGAAAATTAAGAGACGAACAAATAACATAGTTCCAATGCAAACAAATCGAAAGCGTTACTATAGTAATGCGAAATGTCTGTATGGTTTTACCGTGTTGTGTCGCGCTGTACTAATGAAATTCTGTTGGTGGTAGTGTTTTGTGGTTTGTCGTCGGGAGTTTGATCGGAACTTTCGAGAGTATTTATCGAGTTGAGAGTGTCGGACATGGACATAAAGACGCTGTCGAAGACGGAACTGGGGTCGGAGTCCTCTGTCTGCTGGAGGGCCCTCCGTACTCCGTTCACTGGTCCCCCGATCTGCTCGTCTTCACTGAAATCCGCAATCCATCGAGTGTCGTCAGATTCGAGTGCGGTTTCTAAGAATTCATCTACCATCGCATACTGAAAGCGAAGCAACGCAACTGGCATTCATTTGCCGAAGCCAACGCAGCATGGAACAGTGCGCCATACGGAGACTGTCGTGTTTCTTGCCGTTAAAATGCAACCAGCAACGGCAAACTATTTTTTCCTTTTGGCTCCGGGAAGTTGCTATTATCGCGTAGTAGCACGGAAAGCGATAATTTGTTAAAAGTGAATTCTTTAACTTTAATATTCAAACAAATCTTTCTTTTCCTTTAAGCGAGTACTTATCGAAGCTTCAAAATTCAAAATACGATCGAACCTCGATAACTCAAAAACCACTGTACGATGAAAATTTTGCCTATTCTTTTCCGCGCCGCTATGCAAACCTCTACGACTCGAAATATAAACATCCTATAACTCGAATTATTTATCACGCATCGAGGTACCTCTACGACTCGAATTCTAATTAACCGCACTTCTGCAACTCGAAATTTACTTTTGCATGTCTAACTTCTATGACCGCTGTCTCTATAACTCGAAGTAATTGCGTGTTACGATCTACCTGTCGATGCCCAATCTTCAATTACTCGAATGCCCAGAAACACGACACACCTTGAGCCACGTGCTTGTTCCTCTTTTACAAGTGTCGTTTTTGATCAAACGGTTTGATTTTCAACGTTTCTTACGTGTAACTGAGTATTTATTTTGAAAAATGTTCTCTAAGTGGAAGCTAAAAACACAACAATTGATAATAAAGTCACTGAAGTAGTGAAAACTGAATTTGGCATTCCTGTCAGTACCGTCTCAATGATTTTCAAGTACAACGAAAGAATTATGCAATAAAGAATCTCTGGAGATAATTTAAATTGTGAGAGGTAAAGAACTGGTGAATTTCCGGATATTGAACAATGTTTATTAATGTGGTTTAGGCAATGCCGAAACGAACCTTTTAGTACTTGAGAACCATTGTTGCAAGAAAAAGCAAAGGCGTTTGTAAAATCATTGAATTATTACCAGCGTTAGCAATGATTGTTTGCTAGCGTTAACGATGCCATTTGCAATGAGTGGAAAGAAGAATTGTAAAGCTTATTAAAAGATTATGAACCACATAATGTGTTGAACGCGGATGAAACTGCATTGTTCTACGAATGCCTCCCTGACAAAACAATGGCGTTTAAAGATGAGAAATGTTACGGAGGCGAGCTCGGCAAAGAAAGGGTGACAATGTTACTAGCAGTCAACATGTGAGGGACAAAAAAACTGAAGTCACTACTTATAAGCGAATTCAAGAAGCCGCGAGATTTTACGGGTTATAAGTCATTATCCATTGATTACACTGCTAATAAAAAGGCATGAATTAAAAATTGTTGATTCAAATTGGTCAGAGAATGAAAAGAGAAAAAAGTAAAATTCTTGTATTCGTGAACAATTGTACAGTACATAATAAATTCTCATCGTTGCAATCGATCAAAACATAATTTTTACTGGTAAACAATACTTCAACATTACAGCTAAGAAATGAGTAGTGAATTACTCCAGCCGCGTTCCACCAAACTGTTATTAACACTTTATCGACCGGTAGCCTATAAATCGGCTTTTTCCCTCGATCGGTGGCCTGTAAATCAGTTGCCATAGTAACCCTTAATTTTTTATCTATTATTGAGATAAACGTGTTAGATTGTACAAGCTTGAATATTATTATATAACTTTTTAAATATTAAATATTTTTCGCGATTAATAATATAAACAAAATCAAAATAGAAATGAAAACTTTTACGACCGGTTGACCGGTAGATAAAGTGTTAAAATTTTCCGTGAAAGAAGCGATAGCCTTGAAGTATGAGCACAAATCTCATTCCTATCAAGCTATCGAGCACACATTTTTCTATTGTGGTAAAGAACCCATTTTTCATCACAAGTAATAATCCGATCGGAAGATGGCTCCCGATGAAATCGGGATAGTAATGAGGAGCATGCGTTCAACCGATCAAGCTTATTTCGTTCGGTTAGTTGCTGCGGTACATACTGATCCATTTTTTTCATCTTGCCAATTTCAGGAAGGTGTCGCAATATTATTGTATGGTTAACTTCTATTCTGGTAGCAAGTTCTTTTGTAAATATAGTTGGATTCGTTCTAATCAATGCTTTCAGAGCATAGTTTTTCACAGACATTTTGGATTTTCCACGCGGTTCATTTCGTAAGGAAAAATCGCCAGACTAAAATTTGTCAAAGCTACACTGCACTGTCCGATCGTTACCAGTATTCTCCCGAAACGATTGATTTATATTGCGTGCAACTTTTGCAGCATTATTACCAAGTTTATACTCGTATAAAACAATTATATGAATACAGATTGAATTCTTATCCTTATGAAATTCAAAATAAATAACAAAATGGAACACTTTTGACAAAATCTTCTGCGTTGAAATGTTACTTTGGCAATAGACGATACGACTATAAATGAGGTTATGGCAAAAACAAAAGAACAACGAAAATAGGGAGACAAATGTTCACGTGCGAAAGAAATCCGACATTTCATATGCACCAACTTAAAATGATCATTGGTCCCAGTAAGGCTGTGAAAGATCGGTGCAGATTGTAACGCACAGATAAATTGCAATATAGTTAAAAATTTTTGATTGAAAAATCTAACAATGCAGCATTATGTACAAACATTTTAGAGATGTTGGACCAGTTATTGGAACAGTTGAACATCGCGCGTGTTTTTAATTGATCACTGTTAACAGGAGCCTGGTTACAATGGGAGATAACAACATGTATTGGCCGAATATAATTTAATAATTAATTAATGACTGTATAACGAACACGCATTCCGATGTGATTCGTGTGCATGCCAAATGCGACGTGCATGCTACTAAGGGAATAAAACAAAAGACAGCGAGACGAGGTTCGCGCGCATTAGAAAACACCCGACTATCAAGACGCACATCGTTCGTCGGTAACAATAACCTAAACTTTGATTGTTTGGCGCGCGGTATACGGTCAAAAATATGACTTTCCCCTTTTAACACATTGCGTACGGGAGACGAGATTTCTCGTCTTTAGCAATTCGAACGTTGTGGCCGGGAAACGGGATATCTCGTTTTCAGGTTTTTTTCGACTCAATCGACGATTTAAGGAACTTTCTTGTTATGTTACCAGGGTAACGAAGTCTTGCGTATCCCCTTAACAAATGGTTAGCAAAAAAAATGAATGTCAACTTTTCGAGAGCGTAGAAATGCGCCGTACGCAATGTGTTAATAATTGTAATAAGTTAAAAATAAAGTAACAATATCCTTAACATCATCTATTTTTTTAAAAGGTTTATATTTGGCCTATTCACTTTTGTCATAAATGCACAAAGTTCAAACGTTAAAAATGGCAAACGAACAAATTTGAAACGCATCTCTTTAAAAACTGCTACGTTTCCTACTGGACGTATGGCGTTGCTGCAGTGAATCAACATAACTCACAAAAATGAAAATCGTTTTTATTAAACGCAGGATATAAACTACTTCTGCCTCTGCAAAGATTATTAATATTTGCTATACATTTGAAGATATAAAAAAGTTTCAGTACAAGCAAAGAATTAATAATCGTGCTCGTATAGATCCAATTTACGTACAAAGGTTAATTCTAAAAGCGGTAGAAAATCTAGAAGGATAAAACAATACTATGCGAGCGTTAGGGTAATGATGCCGGTGACTGTGGATGACCAATTCTTGTGTTTTTAAAATTATTTATTGAATACGACATATTCAATCTTTTCATTGACAATTAAACGAAATAGAAGGAAAGAAAGAATTAACATGTCATGTTAAATAAATGCTAAGTTGATCAACGCCCGAAAACAAATGAAAATCACGGGAATTATTCAGCCCACAAAACTAACCATTTCCTGAGTGAACGATATTCAAACGATCTCCGCGAAAATAGCCAATCGCGCGGCGGATTCTGCGGTGCAACCATACCGACAACACAATAGTTGGCCGAACGAAGCGTAAGAACTCATTGGTCAGGCAGTGGCGGAAGAATAGCACTCGGGTACCATCGTTACCCCCCAAACAATGCGTAACTGGTAACAGGAGACGTCCGCGCGTCGGCGAGTGCCGACTTTTTAATGAGGCCACGTAGCGGAGGTCGGAGGCGAGCGGTCGAAACAGAAAGAGAAGATGAGGCATAGGAGGCGGCGGAGGCAGAGTAAAAGGAGAAGGAGGAGTAGTAGGAACAAGCGAAGGTAGAGGTGAACGAGAATCCGGCGAACCGCGGCTGGAGGCCATGCCCATAGGACGAGGGAGAGAGCAATGGTTATTAGTTTTATGCTGAGACGGGCTAACATTTACATTGTTTAACGTGATGGATTCATCTCGAGGCGGTCCAGAGCCAGGGCTACCGACGTCAAACATTGATGGTGGAGGTGCGGAGAGCACTGGTACCTTCCTCCGGTCTCTCTCCCGCTCGCCACCGCGTCCACTCGATCCGTCTACCTTCCACTTGCTCTCTCTCTCTCTCTCTCTCTCTCTCTCTCTCTCTCTCTCTCTCTCCCTCTCCCTTTCTCTTACCCTCTCCGTTTTTGCCTCTGTCAGTCTTTTGCTCGCCCAACCTCCTCTTTCTCTGTCTGGCCGTAACAACCGGTAGCGCTTAACAGCCGGCGGTAGCGCCAGCAGAAGGAGAGCGGGAGCGAGACGGAGAACGAGGGTACCAATGTGGTGATGCGGCGGGGGTGACCCAGGGGTGAACGAGGCGGTCGGACCCGCCATCGCCTACCTACATCAGGAAAATTAAACCAAGCCAAGCGGTGCTTAACGCGCTGGAGCTACACGCGGACGCGCCACCTCCTCCAACCTCTCTTCCTCCACCTCCACCTCCACTCTCAGCATCCCTTTTCGGTCCGAGAGAAACCTTTTCTTCCTCCACCTCTGCCTCTGCTTCTGCCTCTGCCTCTGCCCAGCGCACCCGCCGCGGCTCCGCTCGGCTCGGCTCGGCGGGTGAACCGCCGGCATCGGTACTAACGGTACCACTGCTAACCATCATCCGAGCACTCGCACTCGCCACTCTCCGCTCATTCACTCCGTGTACCCGCCGGTCCACGTCTACGCTTTTGTTTACCCAACATCTCCTATATTAAAGCTGCCACGGTTATGCGCTCACCTATACTAGCTCTATGTAGATTCACTTGTACATCCACGTCTGCATCCGTGTACGCGTATACATACATGTATATGCATATACTTTATCTTTCTAGAAAATATTACCGGCCTCCGCTCTTATCCGATGCACTGACGCGATATTCTTTTCTCAACGAAGATGACGCCCGGTGAGCACAAATACGCCAACCCCGTTGGGCACGATCGCTTTTTCCTTTCTCTCTCTCTCTCTCCTTTTTTTCTCTTTCCCTCTCTACTCTCCTCCTTTTTTTTCATTTGTTCGTTTCGTTTTGTTCCTTCGAAATTCGTACAACCGTTGCACATAATACTCGGTCGCGGTGCACGCGGATGCGTCATCGTCAACGTTGCTGTCGTCGAAGAGTATCGCGATTGGTCGTTAGCGAACGCTGTCGTTCTTTTGTACGATTTGCAGGCACGGCTTTTATTTTCCGGTTTGTTGTTCCCCTGTCCTTTTTCTTGGGAAAGTGAAACATGGCCGATCGTCGACGCTTCGGTTCGCTTCGGAATGGTGTGTCCATTGGTATACGTTCGTTGTTACCGACTGAAACACCAGAGCTTTTTCTTGGGTTTTAGTTTTCTCTCAGAACGTGGAGATACTTCGAATGTTAATTGCCGTCCTTTACGTATACACAATCGTTCATATGATTGTTGAAAGTTTATTTAACTAGTTAACTGCGGCGATTTCTTTGCTATCTGTCCACCAGTGTGTATCGCGATAATCAAATGATGACGAAGGAAGTTACGAATCCAGCTCAAGTTATTTATAATTTTCATTTGTTTGTTTCATTTCGCCTTGACCTCTAAACATTTTACATGTATTAAATTTTTACGAATATAATTTAGTTTTCGCCAGAATTACAATTTAAATATCAAATTGTAAAAAAATTTTACGCCTGACAGATATAATAGTTATGACACAAAATGTTGCCACATCGCCATGACGGATATAGTCGTCAAACACACTTAACTGGTTAAAAGTATGTTGCGGAAACGACGCTTTAAGTATTTATTGAAAAAATTATATGTTTATCATATAATGTAAATCATATTGTTTAAACCTAGTGAAATTTAGTTTCTTGATCATTGAGATGTGTTTTCATAAATATGCATCCCTATAAAAAAATTTGCCGTTCTCGAATATATACGAATATTAAAATCGGCGTGCAGTGTACCTTTGATTGATTCAAGTTCATTTACCGAGTGTAAAACTATGGAACAACCACCGAATTTACTGTTTGTCGAAAGGTCGTCGGACTACGTAATCGAAAGATAATATTTGCTGAATTAGCAATTGATCAATTAATACATCGGAAACTGCTTGAAAGCAAGCGTGGTGCAAAATTATAAAGACTGCCCTTTATTCTGATTGGCTGAAAAGTTGTACACTATAAAAAAACAACTGAAGAAATGGATTGTCGCCATCCATCGTTTGAGCGAAAAGAATACTTTTGTTCTACAATTGATAATACAGCTGAAATGAATTTAAACAATGACATATAAATCGATGCTGACACAGAAGACAGTTCCAATGTTTGGAACCTTTCATTTATTTCAACGATAATCACAATATTTGCGCAAGGCGACCAAGTCAACGAGCCGACAAGGCCCAGTTGCACTCATTGGCACCGCCGCCTCGCTCCAGCTAAGTTCGCCTCTCATTGGTCAATATCTTTCGGTAATAATTCGTTAACGATGTCTCGGAGAACATCTTTTTAAAGGAAAAAATTGCTTCAAATTGCCTCAGGAACCTCACATTTCCCTGTCGCGAGTGGTTTTTGGAACACCTTGTATATATTCCAGTAGCATAAAAAGTTAATTTCATACAAATATATTAAAAAATTCATGACAGATATGACATATAATTTTTAATTTTCACTAATTTCATATTAAATTTAAGCCTCTAACGTTCCGAAAATATTTTGTTTTATACCTAGAGAACTAAACAATACAAAATTCAAAAGAAAGTGAATTTTCACCTACATTTCAGCCGAAAATATATAGATGAACGAAAAATTATGTTCAATGAGGCGGTAACTTCGACCCTTACCCTATTTCTTCTGACGGATTGCGACACGTGAGACGCCGTTCCAAAGAAGATTTGCAACTACAGTCGATTTCACCAATTCCTTTCTTCCTTTTTTTCGTCATAATATTTCGTCCGCTACTGTATTTCTCTCACAAGCTTCATCCAAGCCAGTTTTCGACATTTGTACATTCATCCCATCAATTTGAGAATTACTAAAGGTATATGTACATAGATATTTCGAAAACATCGAACATGTTCGAGCTACACCGAGTATGCGAAAAGACACTCGCGCCGCTCTGTCGAGGACACGTAGCATGGCTAAGAGCCGATTAACGCGCAAGACCACACATATATAGAAAAAGAAGAAAAAGAGTTTACGATCTAGGAAAAACGGAGCACAGCAAGCGAAGACGCGCGCGTAGGCAGACCGTACGTTAGGGGAGAAAATAGATACTCACAAAGACATGACGGAAGTGCCGGAAACGCGTCGATCGTCGTCTCGAGGCTTATGATAGAACTGCCATTGAGTGGGCGACGTCCCTTCCGCCGGTGAGAGATCGTCCCCTGGCCGGACGTTCTCGTAAGGGCTGCCCAACGAGTCGCCGCCCTGGACCGGAATAGGTGGCAAGTTTTCGCTGTCGGCATCGCTCTCCACACCAGAGGAAGACCTATGCCCTGTCGACAGCCCGTTATTCGCGAGTGTTAATCGTTTGGAAATTATACTGGGTGTCCGTCTACGAATGTCCAAACAAGCATCTCGTAAATTATTTCTTTTTATTTGTCATCTGTTCAAGTTATAAAGGTTAACTTGTTTTTTTTTTAATGGATACGTATAGTTTAGTTAGTGGAATTATTTGTAATCGAAATGATATATTGTTGCAAACTGCTATTATACATCGTTTAGAAGGTAATCCACATCTTAAGTATTTAGGTAGTTGTTTGTATTATAGCAATTTTCAACAAGATATCATATTTATTACAAATGATCTCTACTAAATAAGGAAAGAAAATTATACGGACCCATTTAAAAGAAATTAAGTTGAGCTTTGTAACTGGTACAAATTATTGTTAAAGTTTTTCACATCTTCAACAATTTACGAAAAATTTGCTAGGACATTTCTAAGTGAACGCCTGCCAGATTTCCTTAAGTTATACAATCTCTATTTTATATATATCTAATCCTTTTCACTCATATAGAATCTCTTGTGAACCTTTTAGAAATTGTTACACGGCACTTCTAAATAATTTTTATGGTATGAAATTTCTTAGATTCCAAAAACTATTAAAAGTGTGAGCATTGTGCGAACAAAGAGCTCAATTTTGTATGTATAAAATACAACAAATCATATGAAATGGAAATATTGTAAGTCAGAAAATTTGTTTGAGATTTGGAATTTAAACAGCTTCCAGTATACAGTATAATATAAATTAAGGATTGAAAGACTTGATGGAACCAATATGAGTCATAGAAGTTGGTTAACCCTTTCGCTACGGCAGGCCCGTTCGCCACTAAACGGAAACTCGCAATCGTTTTGATGTTTGAAGTTCATTGCGCAATACATTTTGATGTCGCTTCAACAAAGAACAGTTGTAAGAAATTATAAGAAGTTTTAAGAAACCTTAAGAAGTAATTAATCCAATATGTCAATAAAATCGATAAAAAATGTTCAGCCAATAACAAAAATGTCATCGACTACAGATCGCACTTGTGTACACAGCGTTTCGATGCCGCACATATGCGGCGCTCGTACCCACAGGTCGTTGAGTGGATGTTGCATATATGCGGCGCACGCCGCGGAAGGGTTAAATAACAGCACCGACGACGGGCTCTAGTATAGTTCAGACTTTTTCACTTTACTATAGTATAAAGAACTCACAGAAGATGCAATCTTAACACTGACTTTGAACCGACGGTGTAATAACATTGTTCTCGTGTGCAACCACGAATATTATAAAGTACAGTAATAGTTTCAATCATACATGGTTGCCACATTATATTATTCTCAAAACCATACAGTTTTGTGACTCACGAATTGCTATCACGATTTCCATCAAGTCCTACCATGCGTATCGTTAAATTCTTCTTTGTTCGTATCCATTAAGTCGCACGTGTCGCTAACTAAACTAAACAGACTTGGCAGTTCTTAGTTTTTACAATATCGAACAATAAATAACAATTTTTTCTGGAAAGCTATTTTGATACTACAACAATTGTTCCGATCGAATTCACAGAGAGCCGAAATCAATTGTAAGAGGATTATACTTGACGCGCACGCACTTTTGATCACCGCAGTAATATCCTGTGTAACGTGCGGCGGGAATTGTCCCAAAAGATCCAGGACCGTGTTCTGCCTCGAGTCTCGGATGCCCAAATCAACCCCTCTGTCGAGTAGAGCCCGCACCACTTCCATTTTTCCGCAGAGCGCTGCCTCGTGCATTGCGGTTCCTGCAGACGTCCGCGTATTTACGTCGACGCCTGCAGCAAGCAGCACTTCTACCACGGCTCTGAAATTAAAAAGAAACAATTTTCAAGTGGCATCGTTCCTCCTTCCTTATTCTTACTTCATATTTATTTGTTTCGCGCCGTTTCGCATCGTTTCACGAAACGCGAACGCGGTCTGGGTTAGGCATCAAAATTAGATTTAACCCGGAAGAGGGATAACAGATGGGAGACTATAAACGCTATCCAAAATAAATGTTGCATAACAAAAGAATCAGCGTCGTCAACTCGATATTATAATTGCAAAGATTGCCAAAGGAAAGGAAGCAATTAGGGTTAAAGTGCAACGCAGGGAAGTGGAGCTGATTACTGTAATTTCATCCATAATTACATTTATATTTATCGAATATATTTTGTATTTATTTTATATTTATCGCATATATTATTTTGTTCGTTCCAAATAAATTAAACAAAATGAGTAATTTTTGTTTATTTTTTTATTTTCTTTGTCATCCAACAGATATATTTAATACGCCTTATTCGATAAACATGAAGTTAATCGTGAACAAACCAAAGGCACAGCAATCGGAAATGCTGCAGTAATCGGTTGCACAACTCTGGGATCAGGTGTTTGATTTTACACATAAAAGTTGACGCCACTTTCGTTCTCGAAACACGTTCTTGCTTTCAGAAAACGTCAAGTTACATTACTTCGGCTAAAATTCGATTTACACCCTTTGTCCCGGCCGCTAGAGAAGCATTCACGTTCACGTAGAACACGGCAACTCATCAAGAAAATTGATCAGCGACCCAGGATAGATATCAAAGAATCTTTCCTCCCCTTCTGCCTTTAGCTCGAGGGTAACAGAATCGACATCGACTGAAAGTGGCTCGCTTGCCGTTTGCATTTCCCATTTCGACTGATAGGGTGCGCGAAACCCAGGTTTCGTTTTGTATCTGTCTGGTAGCGATGCACCGACTGCAGTGACCGCAGCCATCCGTCGCATATAGGATTCGCGGCTGAGAATCGGATTCACGTGCACCTATGTTGTTATTACCGTGCCATAGGGGTATTTGTATACTGGCTTACCAAGAGCACCGATATTGAATCCGATAATAGACATTACTCCAGTCCCGTTCCCAATCCCTTCTCGTCCCGGCTTGCACCCTCGTGCTCTCTCTTTCCCTCTATCCATCAATCCATCTACCTCTATCTCTGTCTCTGGCCGAGCCCGGGGTCTCTTTCCGTCGTTCGGCGGCCAGTCTGGCGCGGCGGCGTCCCCGCATTCGGCCGGTCCGCCAAATATCGTGGCGAACGCGTGAAACGCGTGCGTGAACGCAATCATCGCAGTGTGTGCATCGGTACACAAGCGTATCCCACACGGTCCGCTTCGTGTGTACACTTCGGACCGTGCACTCGACTCGCGTACACACACGGCCCGGACCCGGCCAACACCGAAAACGAGCGTACGCGATCAAGTTCTGCGCACCGGCTTCCGTAGCCTCGCGCCTATCCAAACATTCAAAACGCTCGCACGTACAAACACGCGCGCGCCCCAACACGCACACGTACGGGGGCGAGCAGCCGCGCATGCACTACACAGTCCGCGCTGCTCTGTTTGACCGTGGAGATTGCCGGACCCTTTCGAACCTAATCAACGAGATGAGAGCTGATCGAATTGCGCGAAACTTATTGCATTACGCGACGCGAGCGTCAATTTTTTTTTCTCCGATGCAAGCTTTTCCAGATTTTTTTTTTTTGTTGCATTCCCAGTATGCTGTTTGGTGTCACCAGGGGATCGGGGATTTATTTTTTTTCGATCGAGTTTGCGTCCGTGTAGGTTGTGTCGTCTGTATTGTATCGTAATATGAGAGTTTCGAACTTGTTATTGGTGTTCTAATCGGTTTCGAACGGCACGTATCTAGGCAGGGTGGTATCTCTTTGGATGATTCATTGTTATGTCAGCAACTGCTAGCCTCGGAGTTGATTAGGCTATCTGGGTACTCGTTAAAATAAACTACAATGTTTCTAAAGTTTTGAATAGCGTTGATGTTCTAATTTGTAAACCGTTGGGTCACCGTTAGACTCGAGCAGTGGGTGCTCATCACTTTTCCTTATTATTCTCATTACTCTTATCAGGTACTTCCTCATTGCTCTATCAAGAAACCACTCATTCTAACTATAAGATATCTAGTACTAATTTTGCATGTTACCACTTGACACGTTACCTCATCAAGATTTATTTCAAACTGTTTACTATAATAGTTTTACAATCATTTAGCAATTAAGCAAAATTAATTCATTGCAAATTGGTGCGTACCTTTCATGTATGAAAAGAACATTTGTGTCTTTAATAAAAAGAGAAGCCAAACGCAGAGCTGACTTTCTTTATCAATTTTAATGAGTTGAAAATTGTGTATATGTATACAGAAAGGAGCAAAAGTGTGGACACATCCTTTTAAACGATGTAACTTTTCATGTAACTTCAAATCTAAATGACTTGAATTTTTTATAAATCTCAGAGGAATTAAATGACCACAGTACTTTTCTTCTAATTTAGCTATTACTTTGAATAAAAAGGTATAAAGAAACTCGTTTCTTCAGCTTTTTAGTTGAGCCTATAATGGAAATTTAAAATATGCATTTTGTAGATCTCGGTAACTTGTATGCATAATTTTTACAACCTTCAGTCATTTCAAATATTTGTGCTCTGTATTTATATTCTACTGTTTTAACGTAAAATAAAATAAGTATTTCTGAAATTGCAACAGAAGTTAGAAATAATAGTAAAGACCTGGCAAACTAATAATAAACCATTTAGTTTAAAAAATAATACAATAGACAGATCTCCTAAAATACAAGCACTATGAATTACGATGCGAACACGTGCTATCGACGCGCAGGTTTTTTTTTCACCCTTCCGGGGTTGTAAGGCCCGGATTAAACCGTTCGAGAACGCGTTGATGCCGGTGTTGCCGATATATTACCCGCCAAATTAATATTGATAACAGATTCTAACGGTAAAGCAGTGGTTGCGCGTACAATGAGTTTATGTTAACTATTCAGGTCGACATTGGAGATTGAATGACTCGACTTTTGTGTCTCGACTGGGAGACTGTAAGATTGTATGATGTCGACTGGTTGACGACTGTTTGAAGAATGTTTTGATGTCGATTGTTTGACGACTGTTTGACAAGTGTTTACTGTAAGACGAATGTTTGAAGACTGTTTTAAGACGAATCATTTACCTCGATCGTTTGTCGAACTAGAATTCGTCTGATGGTGTGGGCGTTTCTGCTTTTTGGGGGGTTTCCGCGAGAACTTGCATTTCGGTACATGAGAAGGACACTGATTGTTCTTTGCCGACTGCTGCATAGTACCATTCGGTGCCTTCTTTAACTCGTTGACACCCTTTTCTCGCGTCGTGAGGACGTTTCGTATGTATGGAATTTATGGCGTTAAAAAGTGCTACGGGAAATCGTTCAGGTCAGCTTTCGACGGTTACGGTACCATCGCGTACTCGAATAGTGTGACCCTTCGGATTACCCGGTTTACGGCACGTCCCAGCAGTGGGCTTCGAAAATGCAATTAGGCAGTTCTCTTAGAAATCTTAACTTTATGACACGTAATGGTTATTAAGGAAGAAGGTAATGAAATTAGCATGCTTCTGGTCACCAGTTGTAAAAAAGATCTTCTTCTCAAAAATAACCTTCCTCGCGTCCGTATCATAAACCCCATCGGCAGAAACTCCACGTGTTTGTTCCTTCGGGACGGAACACACTATTACAAAACACACGTTATAGATTTATGACGGAAGTCAATGAACCCCAATGCGTAACAACAAAGATATTTGAAAAATTTAGAACTACTGTTATATTATTCTTAATTCATAAAAATTGCTGAGAAAAGAAATACACGTTGCTATTAATTTATGACAATAATGAAAAGATCTCGATTACGACCACTAAGTATTTAACCACTTTCGAATAGTAACATACATTGCTTGTAACCTGTTTACCAAAATTAAACAATATATTTTATAAATTTTCTCATGATCTCGCAAAAGGCATCGAAGAAAACAATTACCAACCAATCAAATTTTTTCAGACCGTTATAACCCCATACACAAGGTGTCTCAAATAAGATACTGATTCAGCACCTAAAGGTAACAAAAAAGTTCATATAAACATGGTAATAAAAAAGTTATATAAACATATGTTCTATTCCAGCTTATTTACGACATATAACAAATTACGTTTTCTTTCATTTCATATTCGATTACTAAACTGCAGTTTTCATGCGTTTCTGACAAAAATGACCAAGAAACAATATTTTTATATTGTAGTATAGGAAGATGCTCAAAATTTTCTATAACTGTCCGTCAACTTGTAAACAAAAGTAGACAATTTGGGAAGAGAAAAGATATGATTATTCGTGTCTCGCGGTTCGTTTTTATAGTTGTTGATCATCAAGAATTATAAAAGCGAGCTGCGAGCTTCGAATAATCATATCTCCTTTTGCCAGATTGTTTGTTTTTGTTCTTTTTGAGGGACAATTGGAGAGAATTTATTGCACTCTTTCAAAATGTCATGGTGTCTCTAAAATTTGTTGAACTGCTTCTTGGCCCAACGCATCATATGGAAAATATTACATACCATTTGTGAATAGAGGAACAGAATAATATCTTTGTTTACCAAACTATTGTCATTGGACTAAAAATAGGTTAGTAAAATTTCAGCGAATGAAAATATTAAAAGAATTTAAAAACATCTATGCAGCTATTTAAAAAAAATGTCTATATGACTTGTGTTTGTTGCAATCGTTGAAAATCATTTTTAATTTGCATAAAGATGCGCAGTCTAATTATTATCTATATACGTTCGCCATAATTTGCAGCAGCATTTTTTTCGTAAACGGTAAACATTAAAAACAATCAGAAAAGGAGGAAGTTACACTATGCATATATTACTAGCAAAATGACAGCCTATCCCATTTTTCGTTGTTATTAATATTATTCGAGAATGAAAAGTGACTTTTCTTTTCAAGTGGAATGCTGTATATTTTTTCTGCGTTAAATGAAAGTCTCCATTAAAGCGAAGTCAACCATATAGTAAACTGTAATTTTCAGGGATATATGTACAAGAGATAAGATAGAAGAAATGAATTTAATATTTCATAATGTTATGTTTATTAGTGTGTTGTAGTGATAGGACTACATATCACGCACAATGCGACTTCCATTAGCAAGAATACATTTCTGCCAATGTTGCACTAGATATGGTCACGTGCGTTTCTGTTTTCTTACTTTGCAAGTCGTCTAGATTTCATGGTGGCTTAGTGTAATCAATATCTTTAATATGTCTTCGAAAAATAAATCCAGCGGTGACAAATCGGAAGATCTTGCAGGTGATTTTATAGGTCTCTATATTATGCAAAAATCTTTTTACGCATCTACAATTATGGATGGAGCCCCATTTTATTGTTATTACCTACGTATCCTGCACAAGAAGTGACAATTATTTTTCTAGATTTTATATCTTCTTCTGAATTTTTTACATACTTAGCACTGCAAACGTTATTTACCAATAAAATTATATATTACTTATCATGCAATATACATAGTATACGTAAAACCGGACTTCATTTAAATAAAACTAATTTGTGCATTAAGCAGGTGCTTAATAAGTACCTGAACAATCAACTCGGACCGACGAAGGACCGTACACAAAATCTCCTGGCATAACGAGGAAAATCATTTTTCTATAAAGCGAATATTTTACTGTCGCGAAAATGTTTCTTCTTGAAAATAAAGTAAAAAGCATACGGATTAAAAATCAAGTTTTTCTATCGTTATCAATTCAATTTAAGCTTGTGTATTGTAAAGGCAGTCGAAAAGGGTATCGCAAAACGAACTGGCAAAAGTCGACCTCGAGAATCCACTGGCACGAAGACGCGCCACGGTAAAACCCGTAGAGTTTGAACAATGGCGTCGGTGATCCCAGCAAGGACCTCGAGTCCCTTATTATTGACGCATCTCCGAATTGTTCTCCGCGAGTCACGCGAGGCGACAAATGGCGATCGTGCATCACCGAGCGGCAAACACCAAGCAGCAAACACCGAGCGTACACACTCGGAGACCACGCTCGATCCGTATCCGCGTGTAAACGCGCGGCGAGCCGGTTGTTTCCACGCGTGCTCGCTGCATCCTCCGCGTTTATCAACGACTGTGGCGCGCGGGCACGGAAGAGGGAGCGAGAGGCGAAAGAGGAAGCGAGCGAGGAGAAGGTGCAAGGGGGGCCGGCTGTTTAACCAAAATTCGCTGGATAAAACGCGGCGCTGCCTCGATCGACGAGGAGAACGGGGAAGCGGGACGGAGATCGAGCGGATCGAGCGAGAACCGCGTCACCGGCGACAGAAAATGCATTCATCGGACTGTATATCGCGACGCGATCGCATTATAACCGGCGAGCGCCAGTTAAAGCGATTACCGGCTGCGAAGCTGCATAGAAAAACCGACGTTATACCCGATTACAATGTGACTGCCGTTTCGCGGGGATGCACGATCGCCGAACGATTTTCTATCCAGCCGTTTCGAGAGCCCTCGTTACCCAACCCCTCGCCCCGCACGCCCACCCTCGATATCATACCCTCTCGCGACTCGTCCGACAACGTCGATTATTTTAAAGGCTTACCAGCCGGATTATGGACGTGACGCCGCGATGTTGAATGAGAACGAATTGGCCGAGCAAAGCGTTAAATACAATTCCGAATCGCAGCTACCCGAGGACACTGGAAACGTACATTGGAGGGATGAAAATTTGAGGCACTTTAGGGGAACGAAGCTCCATTCGCTGCTCGTTTCGACGCGGATTCTACGGAAAGAATCGGGAAGGTAAGGTAAAAACGATTATTATATGAAACACTTTTCAGAGGATATGAGATTATCAATGATTTTATTACAAGTGACGGAGGGGGAGGGGGCATGGTTTATGAACGTAACAATTTCGACCTTTTTTACGTAAATCGATAGTAATTGTCATCGAAAATATGCCTAGAAAGTATTAAACGGAAATTCGAAGTATTGCGGTAAATACAACTCACTGGAGTTGGTTTTCGATAAATATTTATTTGTATTGAAAACTTTGAACGTTTCTCTTGAAATCATGTTTTCAAACATTGTGTAATACTATTTGACAGACCGAGTTTTTCGACCATTTTTTGAGACTTTATTCTTAATAAACAATCGTGTAAATGTTCAATAAAACCCCTCCAAAGTGTTGACGACCCTGTAAAACGTTGTCAAAATCGACATCCATATCATTTGTTTCTGTATGCTGTTACACATGTTGCCATCGCTCACCTTTAGTGTCCGAGATGATTGTGAAAATATATTTCAAATAAATAATAAAATCTATATACACAAAGAAAAAACAAAATATAATGAAAATATAAAAAAATATCTGCTATATTAGAATTGAACGCATAATAATGTGGCTTATTTTGGATGTTGTAGCATTCATATCATTCTGTGTCGCAATGAAAAAAAAAATGTTATATAGCATTCACATCCGTAAACGTGTTAACCGTCGGAAGACTTATAGACATTTTTATCATACATGCATAAAATTTGCAATTTAGTTATTAGCGGTAAAGTAGGGTTTACTTGATAAGCATGAAGTAGTTTATTAAATCATTTGGATTCCTTTGTCAATTGAAATAGCTCTTGCATCTTCCTATTATTTAGGTTTTCATCGTTTAACGAATAAATGTTAGTATAGTTTCAGAACTGTAAATCAATCTTTAAATTTATTCCTACTTGATTATCAAAAGAAAATTTGTGCATAGAACATGAAACGTAGTTTAGAATAGAACGATTGCATTTTTATAACGAGTTAGTTACGTGATGAATATTTCATAGATAATTCAGTAAATATAAATGTTATTTTGCTTTTCCTAAATTGAAACAAAATTTATTATCATATAAAATTCTTTATTATTATATATAAATAGTATTGTTTCGAGACAATTATTAACTCCTGGTGCAAGTGGTTATTTTATTTTAAATTTTGTACAAAGAAAATTGTACAATGGAACAGTACGACTTCTTGATATTAAATTGTGAATAATTACAAATTATTGTAATAATACTATCATGAGGGCCAACAAAACTTTGCTACTAGTCCTTAATAATTTCCTTAATAGGATCAGACTGTTCTAATTTTCTGTATCGCCTTTATTTACTCTCGTTTCTAGACTGTGATAACAGAAGAATGAAATTTTATTTCGATTTAGATGAAATTAATAATATTCGTATTTAATAGTTCTTGCATGAAATTTTCATTAGTCTTTGCAGCGACGCAAATTACTCACGAAAATGTGTAACTACACAACAGAATTTTGTTTTCTCCGTTAACTAGGAGTTTTTTGCAATAAAAGTATTATTTTGTTTTATCGGTATACACGGTGTCATGTAATCAACTAATTTGACCGTTTTACAAATGCAAAGAGACGTACAGTTTATTAACGCGGTACTGTACGGGGTCAATATTGAGTCTATTGAATCACTTTCGCAGTTATTGTGACAAAAACATGTTTGAAGTTCGTTGGCATTGTAGCCGCGGCACGCCAGTTTGGTAAATAACTGTTTAAAAAATCATAATAACGAAATGTGGGAAAAACGTGTACACAAAAAGTGCAAACGAAATGCTGTCCGGAAGAATTGTTTTATATCCGGCACCGAAATTCATTCCCGTTATTTAATTGCACAGCACCGGCGGGACCGATTATCCAGTTAATCTTGCATCATCCAATTGAACGGTTCAATTAATCAAATAACAAAGACTCGTGCTTACAATATCGTTTATTTAACTGAACATTTTTACCGTGCCGTGTAACCATCACCGATTATTTGTGTAAATACTAGTAAACCGAACGGGCGCGACGAGCCCGTCACGATATTTACGAAATTCTTTTCACCCGTCGCGAAATATCTCTTTTGTTATCATAGGGTAGCTTGTTTTATCGTTCCCATCGATCTACCAATCGCTCGTGCAACGCCGAATTGTGTTTCATTCTCGCGAAATAAATTTCAAAACGCATGCTTTGCTAAATACAATTCACCTGTCACATCGCCGATGGACTCTCAGCTTATTAAACATCGCACGCGCGAATATGAACTCGAAAACACAACGGGAAATGAATCTATACATAGATATTCGCTACTGTTTCGAAATCCGAGAACGAAATTCTACAACGATTTTCTTTGAATTACTGTTTTTCGGTGTTTTTTTCGGTTACCCTCCATTGATTAAAACACTATCGACTAATACGTCAGCAAACTGTAAATTGTAATCACACAGTAACTCGTCGAGTTTTTCAAAATTAATTTAACTTTGGCTTTAATGTAGTTCTCTTGCTTTTTTTTTCATGGTTAAGATTCCTCATCCCGATTTTCAACTTTTACATCATACAACAAATTCAATTATTTTTTCTCTTACAAATTCATCGTTAATTTATATTCAAAGATTGGTATTTCCTCGTTTCAAATTGCGTAAGTTTGTTTATAACCATATGAAAATTCGAGCTGCACAGAATTAACAATATTACTTTACTTTACAACGATGACCAGACTGAATTTATTTAGGCTTTACAATCTTTAGTACAACGTATGCTTCAATTAAAATATTTCTATAATTATTTCCTACAAGAGAGATCTTGCAATTTCAACAATTTTAAGATGATAAATGTAAAATGTCATTTTGGATGTTTCAGTTTAGTATCGAGCGCCCAAATATAGAACTATAATGAGTTCACACGACAAAGACTATTTTTTCAATCATATTTCAATACTGCTAGTTTGCAACCTGGTCAAATAGACGAAGCGACAAATGTTTGTTGAACGTTTATTTACAAAATTAAAATTTATGCGATATAAAGTTATAAACTATAATTGATTTATCAGTATAGTGTTGATGATAATAAAACTTTCATTTAACAAATGTATAAAGCAATAAAGTAAAATCAGCATTTTCGATCAGCGAATTTCTAAACATTAGAATTTGAATACGTAAGTTATTAATATAATTTCTATAAATATTAATATAAGTATTAATTAATAACAGTGTAAAAAGACTCAAAACTAATTAAATTAATCGATTAATGACAAACTAAGTCGCATTGGGGAACAAATGAAAAACTTCTCGAATGAAAGGTACAGTTAATAGACTTAACCAAAGATTGTTAACCTCAAAAGGTATAATTAAATACAGCAACCTTAAAATGTTTCAAAGCGTTGTTCTTATTCGCAAATGGCCGCATGCATTAAATAATTCCACGCCATTCATTGATTTCTTTATCTGCTATCAGTCAACTATTATTTATATTTGTTTTAATACTCTTACCATCGAAGGAAACGTTTCCCGAATCTTTTTGAAGTAACTGTGTCCCGGTCTCCCTTATATTTGTGAATAAAACAGAATTTATTGTGCAGAAACGTTGTTGAAAAATGGGAGAAATGTCGGCAGAGTGTATCCCGTTAGTAATGGGAGTTAAGGGAAATCCACTTTCATCCCCCTGCGGGAAGAAGCGATTTCGAAGTCAGAGAAAAATAACGCTTGACAAGCTGGAAAGCAACGATGATCCTTGACGTGGTTAAAAAGAAATCCGTTAAACGAGCACCGATATTGGTGTGGCGCGATGCGTTTATCAAGCAACAGAACACTTTCAGGCATGAAAGGGTATTAAACATTCTGGGACGGTCCGAGCAATAGCGATTCAGCTAGCTCGTGAGAGCCGGACTGATCTAGGTCGGTACGTTTCAGAGGTAATGATTAATACGATCCTCGTAATCGAGTGGCGGTCAGCAATCCGCACGGATGGACAGAGCTGTTGACGGTACAATGCGATCGAATGCATTCGCCGAGGCTCGGCGAGGAATGAGAGGGCGATCGGCAGGATGGTAATATAGGACGTGTAACCAGGAGAGGGTTGCGACGGATCATGCCAGCCAGAGGACGTACATATCGTATTCGACGGAATTACGCAACGCAGTGCTCTCTGATTGGCTCTAATGGGCAACGCTGCAAATGGCTCGACATCGTTATGGTTAGCTGAAACGAGTCCATTGTTGTTCCTGTGATACAATGCGGGGCGCGCATTACCCGGCAGTTAACACTAACGGTTCCCGGGAAAAGGTGACCAAAGCTCTCAGACACGGGACGAAGGGAGCGGTCCAGGTCTTTCAGTTCGCGGAACTTGCGGGTCAGCGAGCTTCTAACTGTTTATTAGCTTCTAAACCATGTTCCTGATTAATTACTTCGAAAAGTAAACAGTTTTTGAGGCGCATTTCTATGACAATCGAGGCAGATAACTGGGAAAGATCATTTTTACTGGTTGCTTTATTCTTCATATATACGGCGGCCACTGAAATACTAAAGGATTTGGCAGAGTCATAACCATTAGGTTAGTGCATATGAAATGTCAGATGTTTAAGTGAATATATGAAACTGTATATCTTTTTTCAAAAGCTGTTGATTTAATAAAAATATGTCCCGTTTGCTTTTCTACATCTTTTTCAACGAGATTTCAATACAGATATGCCTGTCTTAAACAAATTCTGATCTTTAGAATTAATAAACTCTGATATGGAATATTTCAGACTGTCTTCATTTATATACCATTTAGCCCGTAAAAACTGTCCTAAATGTTTAAAATAGTGAAAATCGGTTGTCGAAAGATCTATATTTTATAAAATTTTATATTTTACTTCAAAATACATTTAATTTCGCAATCTTCTATAGTTTATTGATCCGAAAAATTAGAATTTCTTGAAGACATACATCTATGAATAGAAATTGCGTTGGGAAAAATGTATTGAAACAAGTAGGGCACA
Source organism: Augochlora pura (assembly GCF_028453695.1). Lineage (NCBI taxonomy): Eukaryota > Metazoa > Arthropoda > Insecta > Hymenoptera > Halictidae > Augochlora > Augochlora pura. The sequence goes on along the minus strand of NC_135773.1, from coordinate 17,828,025 downwards.
TTTTGAAAAAAGATATGCAATTTTATATACTTACTTAAGAATCCGATATTTTATATTCACCAACCTAATCATTTTTAACAGGTAACTTCGAACCTTCTTTATTTTCTTTTTCTTCCAGTGAAAAATCAATTACTAAAACTCAGAGTAAATTGCCGATGTTTGACTGATGTTTGAAGGGGAATGAGTCAGCATTTGCGAGCAAAAAGGTGGTGATCATTTGGGGGATGTTTTTCACCCATAATGTTGAAAACCATCCATTAATAACGTTTTGTAATAAACAGATAAATAAATTAAATAAACACGTGTTTGTAAAAATTATTTTCTGACTTATAACATTCAATAATTCTGTGGCTATTCTGTATTTTGTCAATTTTTCTAATTTTTAGTTTTCATAGTTCTCTCGAATGGGACATTATTCTTAAAGCGTTGCGTGGAACATGGCTAACTTTCTTAACTTCTTGCACTACGAGTTCATTTACGGCTGTGTTGGTTAGCACTTCTTCGTGCTTGACACTAACTTTAGCGAGCCGCTCGAAATAAGCTTGATATAACCTTCACTGGTTTCACATTTTTTGTTTTAAAGTCGCTGAAATTAGAGAAACACTTTCATAGAAAATGAGTGAATAAATTCCTTAACCCAAGCATACATTGTAATAAAAGTGACGGAAGATACTTGGATAACTAGTATTATTACTAACTAGTATTAACTATTAAGCATCACTTTACGTGTTCACCAGAAATAGGAAAAATTGCATTAGTGTAGGTCGGCAAAATAGGATAAAAGTGTAGACATAATTTGACAAAATATTAATTAATCTGTAAGCATTGTAAACATTATTAAGTGCAGAGTTAAGTGATGTAGCTATTGACAGCAGCTTTCAATCAGTTTTTAATTTTTCATTTATAAAGAAACTAGCACATTCATAAAATCGGAACTATGTTTCGTTTTCTAGCAATGTATAAGAGCATCTACCACCAAAAAATCAAATGAGGCCAGTGTTCTCTTCACTATTGTGTGAAACTATATGCTATACTATATGTACTATATGTGATGCTATATGATACTATATACACATATACTATATGTGAATGACTATTAAATGCTTTCATCAGGAGTAATAGATAACATTTATACGTTCAAACAAGAGTGTTTAATATACTACTGTGATCAAAAAGTAAGGTGAAATTGTCATTTAAAACTCCTGGGCATTAGAGAGGTAGGTATATTTTTTTCCTAGGTTGGTAGGACTGTCTATAACATTTGCCAAGCGTCTGTTTGTAAAAAGATTTAATTATCTTCGAGTTACACGTGTTTTTGTAAACAACCAAAAGTGAATTTTCGATTTTTACAATGGGTGATCTCGTTGAGCAAAGAACTTGCATCAAATTTTGTTTGCGGAACGAATATTCTTGTGCGGACACGTTGAAAATGTTGCGGAAGACCTTTGGTGATCAAACTATGGCACAAAAAAACGTTTATAAGTGGTACAACGAGTTGTAAGCGGGCCGAGAACGCGTTGAAGAGAATCGCGCTCTGGACGACCATCAATGTCTACCGACGAGGGTCACGTCCAAAAAATCAAAGATTTGGTGCTTGAAAATCGTTGATTGACAATTAAAGACAATTAAGAATATTATTTGAGCGTTATGCGTCGTTTGCGTGAAGCTATTCGTCTGAAACGGCCAGAATTATGGGCGAACAACTCTTGGTTCCTTTATCACGATAATGCACCATGTCATACTGCATTGGTTCTTCGCGACTTTTTTGCCAAAAACTCGACTCATATCGTTTCGCAACCACCGTATTCGCCTGATTTGGCTCCGTGCGACTTCTGGCTATTCAGCAAACTCAAAAGGCCAATGCGGGGACGTCGCTTTGACACGATTGAGGAGATAAAAACCGAATCGAAGAAGGTCTTTTGAAGACTATACCGGAAAAAGACTATTCCGAGTGTTTCGAGGACTGGAAAAAGCGTTGGAAAAAGTGCGTTTTATCGGACGGGGATTACTTTGAAGGGGATGAAATTGATTTGTAAAAATAAATAAAGAATTTACATTTTATAAACAAATTCACCTTACTTTTTGATCACAGTAGTAGTAGCATAGGAAACAAATATGAGGGAAAGTATGAAGACAGTACCTATATCTCATAAGTTTTGAGTAGACTGTAGATTTTTACGTAAAATAAAAATTGTCTCAGCTAATTGTAGAAAACTTAAGTTTAATAAATATATATTTCCTCTTTTAGTCAATTCAACGTAGTGCATACATTAATATATTACGTGGTTATTTTAGACAAAAATGCATAAAATCCAGTTATAAGTTAGAACCAATTAACACTAAACCTACCACCACCGGTCAAGTAACCATTTTCGCATTTATGATTTCATAATTATTGAAGTCGTACAGCTGCTTCCATTAAAAATCGTTGAATAGATATCTTTATTCGGGCACGCATTATTATAGAAATTGTGCAATACTTAAATAAACTTAATGTTACAATTTTTATAAGGCAATACTTGTTAGTCGATTTTAGACCTTAGTAGTTTTAGTATTAACACTTTACCAACAGGTAGCCTATTAAATCGTTTTTTTACCTCGACCGGTAGCCTGTGAACCGGTTGTCCTGACAACCAATAATTTGCTATTTATTATTGAGATATTATTATATAATTTTTTAAATATTAGATACCTTTCGCAATGAATAAAATAAATAAAATAGATACAATAAATATTTTTTAATGCTAATGTTATGAAAATATATAAACGTTTACGGTTGAATGACCGGTCGGTAAAGCGTTAATACTGCTGATAACACTACAAAAATTTCTCCTGTTCAAGAAAGATAACTAAACTAGGCCAAAATCATACTTTATAGTCAGACTGTAAATTTTATAGAGTACGATAAAAGTTTCATAAAAGAATTAGTAATTAGAACCTCTTCCAAGTAATTGATATTGCTTGCCGCGATTATTCTAGTATACATATTGATGCGTAATCCTCAAAAGTTTTTCAACTTCTTTATAACACTTCACTCTCACACCGCATCCTGCATTGCAAAATATAATTTTTTCTATATATTCCTTGAAATTAGATAGTATTCTAACCACAACAAAGTGAATACATAAAATATATGAAAAAACTAAAAATTAACGTAAATCCTGTGCCTATTAGAACTATTAGAAAGACTATTTTATAGGGAAACGTTGATCAAACTTCTCAATTGAAGCACACATTATAATCAAGCTGGTGAAACGTCTAAATTATTTCGGTCTTGTTATTCTTATAAAATAAAAGAATTACATACTAAATAATAAATAATAATAACATACGTCAGTTACTTTCAGTGTTCCATAGTTTTTAGAGTTAAGAATACTGTAATTCTTATGTTATAGTATAGTACTGTAACACTATTTTCGATTCATTAAAATTATCAAAGCAGGACACCAATTTTTATTTAATTCATCTTTGTTAACCCCTTCACTACGATGGACTTTGACACCCATCGGTCGTATTGTACGGTAGGAACTCAATTACGGCGTACACCGAAAACGACGAAATTTTGGGTAAGGATGCATTTTTGTGAAAACATATTTCAATAATCAAGACACTGCATTTATTCTTCATATTTTAAACCGGATTGCTACTGTAAACATTGAATATTAAATATTAATGTAAGTCATTCTCTCACAACATATTTAATAATGTAGTAAAATATGATATAATTCGAAACATGAATAAATATAAAACTATACATCACATTTCTTACACTCGTAATGTGTGTCATTTATTCTATTATATTTTCGTCACACTACACATTTGCGCCTTTTGTCTCATTAAGATAAGATCTATCGGAATAATTATCGATACAATTTTCAGAGCGCCTTTAAGCGTCTTCCGTGTAAGAAAGCGAAATTGCGTCAAGCGGCCCTCAGTCTCAGACGACAGATCCAAAAAGCTAAAATTTGTAAGCGCCTATAGATGGCCGTAGTAGCCTAGGGGTTAGAAATAACTTCGTACAATTTTTCCTCCGCACAAAAGTCTAGTCTATTAATGGTCATTAACAATCTAACCGCGGGCGAGATTTTGATCTTTGGGTATGAAATAGCGTCCTAAGTATTATATCTAAAAGGATATAAAAAGGAAAAACAAGAAAAATAAAGAAATTGTTTAAATTTAATTCTTTTTACTTAATTTTTTAAGATACGTATAACGCGAATACTAGTAGTCTACTGTTAGAGGATTAACACTAGCAGCATTTTTTTCGCAAGATAATAACGAAATTCGGCTACTCTCCTATTCTGTAATACGCTGATCCCTGTAATTTGATGATTAATACTGAAGGAATAGTATAGGAAGGGCAGGGTAAAAGCCGCTAAAGCTTTCTTTCGGTCCCGTTCGGCAAACACAAATTAATCGTGCGATTCGTGTACGCGCTCGGAAGCCGAGTGTACACGAGTTCGGCAGGGTTCCGCGAATCATGAATAATCTAACAGCGATCCTGATCTGCAATGCAATATAAAATAGATTTCATGGACACCGGCTGCAAACGCGTGGGCCGCCACCCTCGCGTGTTGATCGAACGCCATGCACGATCATCGGTTCAGCTTGATTAAATAAAGAGAGAACGCAGAGCTGTTGAGCGGTATCGACTAGTTATTGAACACGGTATAATCGAAATCATGGGTTAAGATAGACTAGACGGAATAATGAATGGAGTCATAAACATATTCTTCTATTACCAAACGATACGTAGAACCTTAGACATAAACTAAATATAATTGAAAGAATAATTATTTATATTTATTGCATCTTTTAATCTTTCTTCATGTTTTTTTTACAAAAAAAAGGGTAAGTTCGACTCAATTGACACGATTCTTTTATCAAATTTGAAAAGTAATTCAAACACTGATTTTAAACATTTTTGTCAGGATCTATTGTTATTATAAATTTTATCTCTTTTGCTCTTGCATTATTGACACTACACTATTTTTATCAAAGGGGTCAAAAGATACCTTTTGAAATTTTAATTTAGCACTTTTTCTACCATAGATGGTGGCCTTTTACAAAAGGGCTTTTCAAATTTCAATTTAACACTATTTTTACCAAAGTGGTGAAAAAGCACCTTCTATCATTTTAATTGGATACTGTTTTTAGTAAAAATGTTTATCATTCTCTATTACACTTTCAATTGAATTCTATGGTATCTACGTTATTTTTTACGCAATTAGAAACTTAAAAATTAAAAAAAAAACCTCTATATAGTATTTGTTGACAATCACAACATAATCTTGGCAATAAAAAATCCCTTCATTAATTCAAAACAAGTTATACAGACGCCAAAATATATCCCTCCCTGAAAGTGAACTCAATAATATTGAAATTCCAGGAAATAACAACGAGGTAAATGCAGATTTAAGGTATATTGAAATCCCAATGGAAGGTACTCAGAAACTTTTAACAAAAAATATTTGGAATATATAATACATAAATGGAACCAAGAATGGGTACATCCAAATCCCTCTCTCCTACATGAACTCAGAGAAAGTATTTTCGCTCAACCCCGCAGTATAGTTAATAAGAAAATAAATTGAACTATACCGATTGAGAATTGAACATACTAAAATAAACCAACAGTCTCTTTACTCTATAAAGCAAATAAACTTCTTTGTATCAACTGTAATATCGGGTATACTGTTAAGCATGCCCTAATAGAATGTTTATTATACAATAATATCAGAAAAAAAGTAAAATACCATCAAAGGATATTTGGGAAACTACAAAGAAACAGCAAAAGTTATATTATACTTAGAAGGAACCAAATTTTTTGGCGAGATAATATAGTAACTTAAGAAATCCAGATTAAATTTAAAAAAAAACTTTTGTATATTTTACCTATATGCGACTGTAATCCAAGTGGTTGCCAATTACCATTAAATAAGTAAATTAAAAGAAACATATCTTTATCAAAGACAGCAAGAAGTTCCTTCCAAAATTCCAATTCATTTTCCAAGTTCAGTCGCTTTTCCTCAAATGACTTTTCCACCATTCCAATAATGATTATAAAATTAGCTTCACAAAAACAGATCGGTAAAAATAGTGTTAAAAAATTTGTTCCGATTTTGTGTATCCCTAATGAAGACTAACGCTACAGTTCAGTGTTAAGCACAAAGAGGACATAAGCAAGAGCCATCTGATTAAATCGAACAATATTTCGGACTGCTCCGGAGGAGAAAAGAATTCAGAGAAAATATTTGGTTCATAATTCGTTGATCGTAGACTTACCTATGGCCATTTCGCGAAGCCAAATGCAGCGGAGTATGAGGAAAAATCACCGAGGAGGAAGAGTTCCGAAGAGGTACGATCAGCTCCGGATACGTACTAACGAGTAATTGCACGGTTTCCAGTCTACAAAAGATAATTACCGTTACTGGGGAGGTGTAGAGCCAATTAGCAATCGTCATCGATCGAATTATACGGCCGGCATTAAGTAACAACTAACAAGGCAAGAGTATTGTTATTTTCAGCAACGTGCTCGCGCGAAACGGAGACAAAAATCTGAACGAACTTTGAATTTCAATTAAAAAAAGAAGGGGGGGGGGAAGGGGGGCGAAAATAGTACGTGCAATTTACCTGCCATATTGTGCAGCGAGATCGAGTGCGGATTCTCCCCGGCTGTTGCGGATACTGGGGTCGCATCCGTATTGCAACAGCTGTGCCACCACTTCCGTGTGCCCATACTGTCCTGCACAGTGCAACGCTGTCTCGTTGTCCTTCGTCTGCGATCATACAAAGCGGTATTCCGAGTTAACAAATTACTTGCTCTCGATCCGCAGCATTGGCAAGTGCCGAATTCAACTCAAAATACTGCCCGGCCACGCAAACAATTCATTAACCCGACCAAATTATTATTCGATCGGAAAACACACAAACAGTTCCATAATCTCAAAAATTCATTTATTTTATGAACGAAATTATACGGTATCAAATGCTATTAAATAATATTCGTGGCGACGAATTTCGTGCTAGCGGCATGTAGAGAATACAGCGCGGGAATACTTTTGGATAAAACATTTGTTACGAAAATTTCTCAGAGAATTATCTTTTCTCGTGTAGGCTGGCTGCAAAAAACTAAATTTCCGATTTTTGAGAAATTGTTAACAGACCTTGGTAAAAGAATTCTCTTATTTATATGAAATAATATTTTAAGGTTCATGTGATGCGATAGAAGTAAGTGCATCTATTAAAAATAGTTATTTACGTTGTGGTAATGAAAAATTACTAGTTGAAATAGTATTTCTTTTAGTTGTGTCAGAAATAATTATTTGATGAAATGTCTATGAATGAAAGAAAATAAATCTGTAAAAAGGAACAAACATATAATGTTTTGAAAAACAACCATTCCTTATATTTCTCTTAATTAGTTCATGTAATCAGAACATTTAACATATGTTTGCTTTTAACAATGTCCATATCTCAAATGTAAACATAAATATCAATTTACATTGGTCGGCAGCATGGAAATAATATTCAAATGTTCCGTTTCACGCACGATAAAGAAAATATTGATTTCAATTAAGTATTTCAACTGGTATGTCATTTAATAAAGAAATAAATTACTATTTCAAATGAAGCATGTCTAACACAGTTGAGAGAAATAGTATTCGCAAATGTTTATATTTCCTAGTTGAAATAGTTCTAACCACGTCAGATTGTAATGATATCCGAACTGTTATCACAATTATAAACATAAATTCAATTCAAAGCTTGAAATTCGTTACATATCATTCGTTTTCTTGTAACATGCTTTTGTTTAAAATGATACAAATTGAAATATCTGCGAATAGATTGGAATATATAGTTTACGATGGATTTGAAGATTACAACTTTTTTTTCACAACAATCTCTTACAATTTATTTTATTTTATTCAACTACGAATAAAAGATGTATTCTATATTTTTCAGTAATTCAAAATTTTAAATTGGAGTTTTAAATTTTAAATTGGAGTTTGAAATGAACTTGCCTCCGTTTTCTCGTTCATGAAACACCAAGTTTTGAAGGATTGTCGTAAAATGAAAGCTTCAGTAATCAAATCTCGGCACAATTCATTAATTTAAACATTTTTCCATGATTTTCGAAAATGTTTCAATGTGTTATAATTTACTGACCTCTTCAGTTGCGTTAAAACATGAGAATAAATAATGATCAACAGATGGTGAAAGTAGAGACTTCAAGCTTTAACATGAGTCCAAATTTATTGTCTTATTACTGTTTCTTGCGAAATAATAACAGTTCAAACATCGAGAATATGACGAAAATCGAAAAAATGCGAATACTTTTGCAGATACTGTACTTTGAGTCGCAGTCAACATCGTACACAGCGTTTAAAAATATGTTTTATATTTCATGGATGTTGAGTAAGATTACTTTTTTAGCCAAATAACTGAGTCATAGGAGAACAGTTGTCATTCAAACTAATTTTGAATGGAGCGAACTCAATGAAGCAATAATATTTAGTTCGTATAAACATCAACCTAGGTTTCTACAAATGTACGATTTTAATTGTAAGATACATTTCAGATTGAGTCATTAATTTTTTAAATATCTACAAAAATTCATTTCCTTCGATATTATTATAGAATTTTTTCGTCCACTTTTTAACTTTTCGAATATTTAAAATGAACATCTATATGCGATGCACGATTTTATCTGTGAATGACTGCATTGAAATTCTACACAACTTTCTCGAACATAAATAGATTGCAGACCTTTATCTAGAATATCTGTATGAATATAATAAAAAATGAGAAGAATTTATTTTTAATGGAAAAATAAATTATGTTTAGTTTTATAAAAGCCAAGATAACAGAATTATTTGCTTAATTGATCAAAAGATTCCGTTATCAAAATAAAGTAAACTACTATACATACGTGTTATACATATATATTATACATATATGTATACGTATATGACGTTTTAAATATTAATCTTACATATTATGTATTCAATATGAATCTTAGCTATTATATTTTTAATATTTGTTTAAATATTACTTTTAAAAGCCTTCGTGCACATAGCTACTTTTAAAGGTCCGCAATCTAGTTGTAGCAATACATAAATTTCAATTTTTACATGCGTTTCTTTCGCATTCAAGAAAGTATTCGATTTTTCTTCGGGTCTGTTCCTTAATTAAAGAAAAAAGAAAAGGCATAAATTCACTGACCGTAAGATTCACTTTGGGTACCGAAGGTCCTTGGGTAAGAATTAACCGCACGATTTCAGCGTTGCCCGCCCAAGCTGCCAAATGAAGCGGCGAAGAGCCTTTAGCGTCGACGACGTTAGTGGAAGCCTCATATTGGAGCAATAACTTTACCACCTCCCTGAGGATAAAAGCGTTTCCTCGAATTACCGTCAGAATGTGCTCGACATCGATTAATAGGCGATCGAAGCGAATATTAATGAGAGACGCGACGAAAACGACTTCGCGCTCGACGAGCTCTACGGGTCGTTTCGTGAAGTAAGAATGATTAAGTAAATGGATTTGAATGAAAACGGGGATTTTGATCTGAACCAAATGAAGGAGACGTACTTGTGACCGTTCAACGCTGCGTGATGAAGGGCCGAGTATCCACTGGCGTCTTGCACGTTAGCCCCCGGACCCCGCCGTAAGCTGCAAAACAAAGTAAAATATATGTATACAATCACACAACACAGATACTTAACTCTTTGCGCTACAATTTAATTCACAGCTACGTTGGCTAGTCTTTGTTTCTTACTAATAATTCCTACATCAAACAGAAAACAAAAATTTATGCTTACTACAGGACAATTCTTACCTCAATGTTTAAATATTATGTTAGAAGCTACGAAACGGATGTGTTTGTTTACTTTATGTTCAGCTGCGACAGAGAGAGGTTCATTGTAACGTGTGCTCGATATTTTTATTTATAAATTTTAAAGGCATTCTTCTTGGTCATTTCACGAAATTTCGTCGTGTTTGTATCAAATTTTCATTCGATTTGTCTCCGAAGCCAAATGGAAACAAAACGCGAATTATAGCGCAGCTCAAGCTTCGAGAAACATAATCACGCATTTGGGGATGGATCAAATGAAAAAAAATGCTCAATACTGCTTCCAAAAATTTCGTATTTCGAACAAACCGTATGAATTATTTTTAACAGAAAAAAATACAATAACCGAAAGGATATTAAAAAAGACTTTGAATTGTTTATTAACTCTAAAAATAAAGATCTTTTTCAAAAAGGCATATATAACTTGCCCAATCGTTGGCAGAAAGTCGTAGATGCCAATGAAAGTTATTTCGATTGAATATAATAAATAATGTGAAAAATTGCGCTTTTTTGTTTTCAATTTTTATTCAATACCCGTTTCATTGTTTCATAATGTACGTACTGCGTAGATCACGTTCCAAATTTTCGAAACGAGTTTGGAACGATATTAGAGGGCAAAGGGTTATTTAATAAACCTCCTGATAGCAGGATTTTGGTGACTTCATTCATCTTAATGACTTATAATGATTTCGACAAAAATACTAGACATATTAAGAATCAAATAAGTTTCCATATCAAAATTAGCCATTAGTCAGTGTATATAACAATAAAAAGTACGGACAATTAAATTATTAATAAAAATAAAATGTAAAAGAAAATTAATTACTTATTGCAAAAAAAAACAAATGATTATTATGTTCATCACTTTCCTCATTCCTAGCTTATCGATGAACCATCATGAATGCAATAAATTAATACTTATCATTGTATACAACAGACTGATCATTAGAATCCATTAGGATTTAATTTGCGTTGCTTTGAATATTTCAGCTTGCCGGAATAAATTCGAATAACATTGATATCGAGGAACACGCTGTTTCCAATCAAGGAGTTACATAATTCTCTATCGTACTGTTAATCGCAGGAAACCAGGAAGTGCGTGTTGGATTTGGGACGGCCGATTAACAAACGAACCAACTAGCTGACCAACATCGTTCATGGTCCATCTATAATAGGAATAGTGGCAGCACACGTGGGCGTGCGGTTTGTTTCCGCAATTAAAAATACATACTAATTCGTGTTCCTGATACCAGTAATCTACGACTAGAACAGTAACACGAGGCACGACGCGACGTTAAAAAGGTTATGCATGCGCTTGTCTATCAATGCACCATGTCAATAATTGAATAATAATTGAGATAATAACCGAAATTTTACACAAAGTGGTTTTTCTTGGTCAGCCATCGTAATAGTCATTAAAGAAACTCTAAATGCAATTGCGACTATCTTATTCGATTAGTCAGCCTTTTCGTCAGAGACAGATAAGAAAGTTAAAGAACGAAAGTTTCTTCTTTTTTGGTTATTCCCAACAATAAAAAAATTACAGAAAAATATCTTAGTAATTATGCATAGAAGTAACCTCTTTAACATTTAAAAAAGATTCAGACTGTTTTGTTCACTTTTAAACCCTTGCCGTACTTTCACGTGTTGAGAATGAATGTTTGTCCACTCCTTTAAATAAGAATCAAATATTCTCTTGTTACCAATATTTAACCCTCTTAGTACCGACCAAAGTTTGATAAAGTTTCGGAAAGAAATCGCAAGAATTTTGAAAAGTCTGATAAATAACAAATTCAAAAAGGGAGAAGAAATAAGAAATGAAATTGTTGTTTAATAAAAATATTAAGAAAACTATCTTTCCAGCAATAGCTAACAACGATATATCGTTGTTCGGTACTAAGAGGGTTAAACATTCCAGTAGATGTAAGCACATAATAAATATAAAATTCCTTTTCCTTTTAAGAAATTAGTGCGATCGAAGAAATTATAGCAATAGTAAAGAAAGTGGTACGGCGAGGGGTTAAGGAAAAGTGTTGCGTTTCAAAGGATGCGAATACATTATTCTGTCATCGTAGAAATCGGGTCAGAAATGACCGCCTCCAGCTAACAGAGGTATAAGATAAAATGGTGAAAAGGGTAACGGAACTCTCGAACATCCTGATAGAGGACTATTTTACGAAGTGTTCGAGCCGACCCGATTGCCGAGTCGCCGGCGAAGATCCTGCATGTAGGCCAGCAGCGGCCGAGGCCCATTTCTGCAATTAGGAATTCATGTTTACCGCTGGTAACAAATACCCGGCGGCTATACGAGCTCACGGAGGCAAAGAATCTCGAGCAGCGCGCAGCATCGGCACCGTGCAGACGATTTGGTCGCACAATGGGCCCCGCGGACAGGAACAGGTTCGCTAATGAAGCTTCCTGCATCCAACACGTGTTCTCATTACACGCGTTTGTCGCGTACAGAGATAAACGTTCCACACGTATCTACCCTCGCGAAAACAATGCATGCGAGTCCTGTTTGCGTTCTCCTAGAGACAAGCGCGACGCGACGCCTTCTTTTCTTAGATCAGATTCGATTCGCCATCACCGTTCAAACGTCTAGACACGAAACCAGACACTGTCTGCTGCTAGAATGGAGATAACCAGAACGATGTATGTATTGTCAGACGTCGTTGTATTATCGAAAACAATCGGTACACCGTGCAGATCCGAATAAGAATATTTGAAAAAGTACTAGAAATGATTGTGTGATAAAGAAAATTATTAATTGGGCATGTACTGGAAGTAATTATTTTAAATAGTTTCATGTGTATGTGACTAAATCTGTAATTTTATTTATTAGGATTAATATTAATGAGAGAAAGACTTTCTTTGACATTCCTCTTAATTATTGAGTGAAATTGGAACAATCTTGCATATCTCAAATATAAATAAGAATTAATATTCAAGTGTTTCATTTCACGCACAATAAAGAATATATTCATTTCTTTTACTTATTTTAAATATTTATTTTCAGACTTAAATTGATTCATATTGATTTTTTCGCATATGTACATAATTATATTCTTATAGAAAACTTCTTTGAATGGAATTAATTATGTTTAAATACAGGTAAATTTTGAAAAAAGATAATCACTGTACTATGGCTTTGACAACTGATTAAATCTTGTAATAGCATACATTCATTGTACATGCGTTCAACTTCAACTATAATAGTTTACGTGTTAGAGAAAGTAATCGTTTTGTCAAATGACAATTTCAAATGATGTACATATGTGCGGGTTTTGAAAAATATTCACAATTTAAAATTTGTTAAATATGAAATATGTTAAATAGTGTCAAAAAACATTAAAATGTAATAAAATGTGTTAAAAATGTTGAAATATATTAAAGCGTGTTTATGATTCTATAAATTCAACAACAACATTTCTGTATTTTACAACATTTCTATATTTTAGAAATAATAAATTGTAACAAACATTTCGAAAATAGCAGTCTGTATAAATATTTGCGGTTAAATGGTAAATGTCAGAGAATGTGCATTAAGAGCGCTAACATCGTGATTGTTTAACATGTAAAATGTTTTCTGAAACGCTTCTACGTTTCTGTGATGAGATTCTGGGAAAAGGTGTCCGCGGATGTGCATTTGGAAATTGAGGAAACCGTAGGCGGGTTGCAAATGGAGTTGTAATTGTATCATCACCGTCGTTTGCATGTATCGTTGCGTTACCAGGAACACGCAATTAGCGCGTCAAAACAATACCGTTGAAGATACGCCCACTATAGCCCCGCTAATGTTAAAATTTACATAACTTAACGAGCTGGTCAAAAATCCTGCGTCGAATAAATCTAAACGGTCATTCCGAACGTCTGTCGCTTAACAGCTTGTGTTGCATTTACAGTGGGTGTAGAAAGTATTCGTACAGCAATCAATTCCAACAAAAACATTATAGAACTTCGTTTATTACAAATAAATTTTAACAAAAAAGATGCGTACATATTCTTTGATATCTTCGGAGCAAATGTCATGAAACATTACAAACAATTATCGATATTGTGTTCACTTACAAAAATGATAAAATGTACAAAATTTGGGGCAATAATTCTTAGTTACTATATTTGAAACTAATAATAATACACAATTAAATAATTAATCATTTTTTATTGACTGTTTTTATTTTTTTACGTAATTTTATAAGAACGCATTTATACGAATACATTCAAAATTTGCACCTGTAGAAAAATTATTTAGGCAATCAGCCCAAAAATAACAAACTTTACGATGAGAAGAGGAATATGGTGGAATTAGTTATTATTTTTATTCAAATCAAATTTGATTTATCTTTTATACGTCATTCGACTAAAATGTTGCCCAACTCTAGTATTCGTTCAATTGACAAGTCACTAAACGGACGGTCTCCAAGCGGATACGTGAAACAGTTTCCAATTGTTTTTACCGATATTAATTTGTTGAATTCTTAATTATTATTCTAAAGATAGCATAATACCACGTCTGCAGACTATTTCGAATTTACTGACTTTTTTTCTGTGATTTAAATTACTGTGATGGAAAAACGCGAAACCACGACGTCGAGGGGAGAATCTCTATGGATCCGATGGACTGCAAAAAATAACACACTATTTCCACGATTCGGTGACGTTGGACCACGAGCCAGAGAGAAAACAGCGCAAGAGATGGCAATATTTATCTTGCTCGATTAATACACATCATAACCGACGCTCGAAGGCCCAGTATTTGCTCAGTCCTCGTATATCCGATATATGAAGACTGAGACGTAAAAATATGTATGTTTGACTTCGTCCTTCGAACTGTCGCACGCGATACTCTCGTACGCCGATATTAGAAACGTCCCGGCGCATCGGCCTTATTAATATCACATTTTCCGGTTGTATCGCGGAGTGTAAACAGGATCCCGACCGGCTGTGCTACGCGAGGACGATATTGCCTGTCGGTAATCAGTTTATTAGATTGATGATTGTTCGCGGGTCCGTCGCTTTTGGTGAGCAATCCAGACGCGGTGCGTCGACGTTACACGGGAACAATTTAAGTGTACAATCAGTTGATTATTCAATTTACGGCGACGGGCGACGCGGACGGGGCCGTACACCGGCATTGTTCTCGAAAGTGTTACACAATCGTAAACAATATTCAATAACACTTTTTAGCGAATGATATTTACCTGGGACGAGCGTTCGCTGAAAATTGTTGGCCGTGGACAAACGTTTGGAAATCCCTGTGTTTGTCAAAGCGACGCGGCGCCCGTACAAACGGCCGCCTATGGTAGAATAAAAATGGCAGGAGCGAGACGTATAAAAATGGTCCGTGCACGATCACAATTTAATTCAGTGCGATGTAAAGGCCGTTGCAGCCAACTATGAAATGTGATAGAGAGGAAAACGTAGCTATCAATAAATATAGTTAAGGGGAACTATGGACGTTTTGTAACTGTTCTACGCCGACGATTCGTAAAAACTTGTATCGCGAAAAATGACTCGGCTCTGCGTTAAACAAAAGTAAACGCTGTCAACAATGTTCCGGATAAAAACGAATATGCAGGAACAAAACTGATTGTAAATACCGTAATCGGCTATAAATTGCAGCTTCAACACGGGATATCTAAAGAGAGTGGAGTTACAAATAAATCTATACAATTGAAAAATAACTTGCATAATACTTTATGGAACCTAATCAACTTAGTAGACGATTCTGTCTCATGGAATAAAATTAGGGCTTTGAGAATTAATAAATTCGCAATTGTAAGATATATCTTTTTTCTTTACGAAATAATTTCAAACAATATTGCACTTATCGTTTATTTATCGTACCATTAATCCCTTGAACTGCAATTTATTTTCAATCAGCACTGCTCAGGCAGACAATTTAAATTCATAGTTTTAAATAATTTGTTATTAATAAAAATAATATTTGTTGCACACATTTATACGAATGTTTTTCGTTGTATGATCATATAAGAACATAATTAGTTCTACCTAGTATTTGAACGAAAGAAAAGGATGTGTTTCAACATAGTGTAACAAACAATACAAATATGGTATATATACTTATTCTAACTTATATCCGACTTTATTTTAAATTTCGAATAAAATTTAAGAGTACGATACGTCTTACAAGAGTTCAGAAGACGCAAGTGTTGTTTGTTTCACTAATGTTATGTCATACATGACATCTTTTTGTAGACTGTTGTTTATGTAGACTGCCGGTGCAGCTATATCATTATCAGCACTGCTATCGCTATCGCAGTCAACTTCTTTTCTTATCGGCTTCACGTGAGCACAAAGTAACATTATCAAATTCTCCTGCATCTGACTGTTCATATTCGTCTAGTTCAAGACTATCATTATCACTTTCGCATAAAAAATCTTCCATTCGTTTTTAGCCATATCGGATTATATAATTATTATATTTCTCTCAGAAAAAAATATTATATAATAACTTCTATGGACGGATATCACTGGTAAAATAACTATGATTGCTCTCCATTAGTATGTTGTGTCGTACATTTACTTTACATGATACTGGCTGTATAAATGTATAGAAATTACATTCTAACGGCTATTAAAAGCATACACACAAGTATATCAAAGCAATAAATTCGCTATGACTTACATATGTTTCTCTCATAAAAATCAACTGTTAATAATTTCTAACGAGCGCAGCACATTGTCAGTTTACTCAAGAAAATTCATGACGAGCTGGACTCATCACTTCAGTTCGAGAGGTTGAGATCAATTGCAAGATTAATATTAATCCTTATCGCTCCAACCGGTAATAATATTGCCAAGCTAAAATCAGCGTTCTGTAAAATTCTTGGAGTGATACGGCTTAAGTGCAGTTATAGCCATTTAGTTTCAAATTCCCATGAGAATACTGTACTTTGCACTGCTATGTTCATGAGTTGTATTCATTGACAGACCAAAAGCGTGTAAACAAAAGTAACGCATGGAACAAACAAGGCGACTGTAAAAAGGGTATATTACATGGTAAATAATGAAAATATCTGCAAATGTACCAGTTTAGTTTTTTAAAGAATTTTAGCTATAATAAAATCAAGTTTACGATACATTTCAAGAATACTTGTGAAGAATGATACTTTTCTTGTGAATGATCTGTCTAGTTTACCGTAGGATAAACCTTTCACAAACCCATCGAGAGTATTTCAGTCTATAGGGACCATTAAATGACCTTTAGTATCCATTGACGAAGTGGTCCCTAGGATGCATGGGGACTAAAGGTTCCTAAAGGTAAATTACTGCGGTTAAACCACGTACAATGCAATAATTAGGTTCCATAAAAACATGGATTGCACAAAACAAGTGAAATCATTTAAAAATCGTAATATTTGTTTGTGGCAAAAATTGTATACAGTAAATAATAACTTATATTAATTTCAACTATATTTTTTTATTTACAGCAACAAAAATATTGATAAAACAAACAACATACTGCAACGGATAGGATTAATAATTTATAGGAGGATAAGACGATGGAATTAGTAGAATGCGTGAATGACATAAATAAATGACATAAATATATATTGTATTTAATACATTTATATAATTTCATTTGTAATAGAATAGATTAATAAAGTAACGCCGGTAATAAGTGAGAAACGAAAAATATACTAATAATTCAATATGACTATAATGACACGATTTTAGATACAAAAAAAGGCAAAGGAATGGGTAAATATCATACAAATTTAAACAAACATTAAAATATGAGGTGGTTGTCACTCACTAAATTCAGAGTTTGGACAAAAAAGTTTGTGGAGCGACACATCATTTCCGCGTGACGGATTAAACAGCTAATTTTTACGCATGACGAATATACTCGTCGTAGCACGAAATATGTACTGCCATTTCTTCATAACAATTACATTTGTCAAAAAGAGCTAATTGTTTAAGTAGGGAAAACATCGCCTTATTATCCAATCGACGACTAATCATTAGGAGAACCTGTTACCGCAGCTCGGAGCGGATCAAATTGGCGAATCGTAATACTCAGCGATTGTTGCAATTGTTTACCTCGGTTCTGAACAATTTCGCGCGAAACCCCAGACCACGGTTAAGCAGAAAACTCTGAGATTTCGCCTCGTTAACGAAAACCGTTCTGAATCGGCGCTGGCGTCGGTGCCGGCATCAAAGCGCTGCATTCAGTTTACGCAAAACAATTACGCGAACCGAACGCCTTTCTCTGCGGAGCGGTGTAGATCAAAGGGCCGGCGAGCCGTCGTCGTCATTAAGCAACGATGTCATTAAGCTTTCAGATACCGGCACTTTAAATGATCGGGCCATGGTAACGGGACGCGTGCAGCCGCGAGAGAGATTATTCAAGCCTCGGAACCCGCCGCAGCCGCCGCCGCCGCCACCGCCGCGCCTCTTGCGACTCTTAAGGAACCTCTAATCCATTGTAACTAAAGATCAAAAACGGGGAGAAACTGTCGATTTTACGTAGGCAAACTGTGGTCCCCGACGCGCTCGACGAGTCGACGAGTCAAGTGAAGGGGTGGCTCCGGGTCCGGAGGGGCGGCAAGAAAGAGAAACGAACACTCGAGGGCTCCGCGGAGTGCCTCGCAACGCTTGGAAGTTCGAGGAGCTTTTGGCCGGAAGAAGAATAGGAAAGAGCTAGCACAGCGAGGAGGACGAGGAGGGACGGCACGTGTTGGATTTCCCTCTTTGCCTTTGCGTCCACCGCTGGCGCTTCGTCGTAGTCGTCGTTTCTCCGTGTCCCTTTAACTATCCTCCCGCGTCGCTTTTTACCGGCAGAGTCGCGCGCGTATTTGTTTTCTGAGCCCTAACAACGGGCCGGCAGTAGTAATCGGCTCGCTTAACCCGTCAATCTCAGTTCCCATACGTTCAACAAGATACCATACGTCGTACAAGACATCATATATCTTATAAAACAACATACGTCATATAAAATTACATATGTTGCAATACATTATGTAAAAAGTACACGGAATTTCCCGTTCTGACGAACTGCGGTGGAGAACTTATTTATTTTATTTATATTCAAGAGATGATTCCCAACACGGAAATTTGAAACTTTGTGGATGTGTAGATCATACATATATATGTTTTTTTTTCTTGCTTAAATACACTTTAAGGGCAAAAATTAACCTCCAAATATTCGACTGCCTTTTATTTTCTTTCATCCGTTTTCGAAAAATTATATAATTATAAATATATTTAACTTTGTATTAACCGAATGAAACATTTTCGTATTAAGAAAAAAAAACAAACAGAATAAAAGAACGAGGGAATACTTAAATAATATGTTTTATTTGATAAATGTAGAGTTAATTATGTCCGAAAACAAGCAAACCAAAGGCACAGCAATTGATCACAATAACCCCCACAATAACCGGCTCCACTACCCTACACGCGAGAGCACATCGGAATGGCCAAGGTTCGCCCCCCGGTAGACCGGTTGGGGACGTTTGACTCTTCCTTTCTTCCATCCTCCAACCCTCGAGCCTCTCGCTCTGCCGCAGCTCTCTTCGAGCCTCTTTCTCCGTCTTTCTCGCCCTCGCCGCGCCGCGTACCTCGGCCGCCCCATTCATCGAGTTTATCCGCTTGCCCAAGTTCCTTAATTAAACCCTGAAGATTGTCTGCAAAAAGGACATCGCCCAGTGCCCTCGACGTCTACGAACATTACGGGATCGAGGGGACATGAAAGATACAGGATAGAACCGGGGGGCACCGTTACGGGGGGATGGAAAGGGGCCCGAATAAAAGCACCGCCGCCGTCTGTCAAGCATCTATAATGGCAATTTCTTGCAGGCTTTAATCAAGACGCCGAACGATCAATGTGGCGAACAGTCGCTCGCCACGGAGATAATTGCGCCCGTTGTTTTTGCCGCCCACGCGGAAACGGTGAGCGGCGCTAATCGCGACCCGTGAGAAAGCTTCGCGCGCGTGCAACTACTCGTGTTCGCGGAACCGAGTCACGCAAAATAGTGTCCTATTAATAATGCGTAATGGGGGCTTAAGTAGATCGTGTGTTCGAATACGATGCTGCGTGGTGCAACACAATATTGGGGTGATGTCGAAATGATCGTTGACGTCGATTACTGGGGGGGGGGGGGGGGGGGGTAGTGAGTGCGTTCGAAACGTTATCAAGTACTTCGTTGCACGTTCATTTTCTGACGGGCTACAGCTCTTTGGAATCGTCGATTTGTTTAGTTTGAACGTTTGCATCCTTAACACCTACACCGAGGAGCATAATACAACACCTATATAGCAACTAATAGCACCACCCCCATTTTTGAGTATTTCGAACTTCTGGATGGCAATGTAAAAAAGTCAATTATGTGAGGTGAAAAGGTAGCATAAATAATGAACTTCAACAAATTTGGTATGTAATTCTTTTGTCGATACATACAAACACTTATATAAACTGATTCTTCTATCGTTGCAAGACTATAGCACCACGTTGTTAAAAATGTACTTTGTAGGTCCACGCTTTTTGTTATGACTTGAAAAATGCTATCAAAATGATATCATTGATGGCCGCAAATATCGCATGTTTTTAATTTTACAACGTTTTGAAACTGTAGCGACTTTTGGTATAAACCTTATACGCTGGACATTAGATAACATTAATCCCGTTTGCCGGAAACCATGCTATCGTTCTGCGACTGGTGTGTATGGTTGCGTTATCTTGTTGGAACGTCCACTCCCTAGTATTATTTCCGTTAATAAATGGCAATAAATTAATTGCTATCTGTTCTTACTACTATCCGCTCGGTGCGAGGGCTTAATTTTTGTCTTCAGTTTATCTATTCCATGTTTAGGATCTACATACCGATATTCTTCATTAAAATGTACATTTGATAAAAGTATCGCATTTAAACAAAACATGAAAGACTGGTTAATGAATTGTAGTACTCTCCCTTCCCAATTAAAATCAGTTCCCTTTTCAATTAGTCACCCGTTACAATTTTTCTTGCAGGAATAATTCTATTATAGTCTGAGGCTATGAACCACAAAAATATTGAACGTAATAAATATTTGCGACTATTTATCTTCATTAAAAATAATAAAAAACAACTTCGGAGAGCTAGTGCAATCACAACTCTATCTGTCAGTGTATAACACACAAAAATTTCAAAAACCCTGTTAGACATTTCGAACAACTCAGTGAAAAAACTTTTGTCGAAACCCCGGTCTTTGCCATTATCGCAGAAAAAACCTTACAAGTCACACAATACTTAACTTGCGCGAAAGCAAACGCTTTGTGTATCACGTTTGCACGAGACAGACTGCTGTGTCTTGAAATATTTTTACGATATGGGGAATAACAGAAGTGTATATAACACAAAAAAGAAAGATTGCAGAGCGCTTCATGTAAATGACGGCTAAAGAAACTCGGGGAACGTTTCAATGAGAACGGAAGGAGGCGAAAGAGGCTGATACCAACATTGAAGGACGGCTGTATGGCGCAAGCATTGAAAACTGAAGATGAATAAGACATGTTCTGATTTCATAAATACAGAAAATATCATTAAGAGAAACTTTAAACGTGCTTCTCTCTATTCATCGTCAAGTTTATTTAGTATACAAGACTGATGAATTAACCGTTTTAAATTGCTACAAATATAGTTTTGTAAATGGTTTTTAATATCTAGATAAATTCTTATACAACGAAGCATGCTAGAGTGGACGTAATTGATTCTAAAATCTCGTACGGTTTAGCACACATTGCAATATTGGTATTTAGACGTAATCCGTTCCAAGCCTCGATTAAAAAGCAAAATAATCAAGTGAAACCACCTAATGAGCAAAAATGTAATAGAAACTGAAGAAAATTAATGTGACAGGCCAAAATTAATTTATTATTAACATTCAAACGTTACAGCAATGTGGAAAATAATCTTTTGCTCGTCCTTTGTTGCATATTACCGGATTTATTATGATTATTTTAAGCAAAAAGATGTCTTAAGCAAAAAAAATTTTTATATATTAATTTTATATAATAAATATTTCATCTTTGTAATAGACGAAAGTTCTAACAATAATCGATCTAAAAACAATCTTCTATTTTCGGCAATGATGACACATGGTAGTGTATTCTCTTATTTTGATTATTTTCAAATACAAAAATCTGACCCTTCATTTTGCCTAAAATTCCACTAATCCTCTCATGTTCGTCAGAAAATTATGAAGGCACCAATACGCTGACCGCAAAATAATAACACGAACAAAATGTATACCGTGCAGGTTTGAGGACCCTGGCAGACTCATCGAAAACAATAACAGTAGCGTTTAGAGTGAAATATCCAGGCGAACCCCGAGTCATTGAATTACGAGATTTTCCCCGGCACTCGAGGTCAGAGAAGCAATAAAATGTCGAGGGATAAGGGAGAATTTCTATCCCAGCCCTTTCCGGTTCTGCGGATGCGAGTGCTCGGTACGAGCGCACCCTTACGCCGGAGGCGAATAGAGTAGGCGAGCTGGGCAGAGGGTGGCCGATAGTGGAACAAAGAAAGGTGGAAAGATGCGGAGGGAACCAGACGGATTCGAAATAGATGCTGGAGGAGGACAAGGTTCAAATTGGAGAGAGAGAGGCTGATGAACTAAACCAGGAGTCAAGGGGAACAAAGATAAAACTTGAGAAAGAAAAATTGAAAAACGGCGAAACAAGGGTGCAAAGGCCAAACGAAGTGACAACGAAAAATAGGGAGAATAGACGTAAATAGAGCCAGATGGTTCGACAGACGAGAAAAGAGGAAACAAGCAACCAAAAGAAATAAACTGTTGATTGAACAGTATACTCTAGACAAAAATATGAGGAGCCAATTACTGTGCCCTGTTTGCGGGCTTCTGGTCTTTGCGTTTTTAAAAACAAAGGTTAGCAACTCAATTGGCATTTATTAAAGGCATAAAGGAATATTTCCTTTATCGATATAAATTTATTCATAAAACAAATATTAATTTTTTTAAATATTTAGAAAAAAGAAAAAGACGTCCCTCCCTGAATATTGTATCTCAATAAAAGTGCGCAATAAAAATTTATTATTTAACATACTTTAATAAAACTTATTCTCTATAAAAAATAGAATGTAATATCATAATAAATGATTTAAAAGTTCGCATTAGAAATTATTACGTTACTTCATATTTATAGTTCTTTCCTTTAAAAACATTACAAGAATGGTTTAAAATTTAAGGTTATGTAAGCCTAGCTTGCGTAAAGCTGCACATTAAGTGACAAATAATTTCACTTGCTGTGCACAACAAATAAACTATTAAAATTGAAACTAAAAAGAACAATTCAAATAAATAATCACTGATCTGTTTTGTTGAATTGAAAAATTCGTAAATTCACTATTAACAAATTCAAATAATTTCTCTGGTATTTTAAGAGCTTTCATTTTTTTACACGTTTGATTTTTACGAGTAAATAATTAATTTAATTTAAATAAACAAAATTAATATGTCTTATACGATAAATAAAGTTAATTATGATGAAAAATATACTAAGGGCACAGTAATTGACCATACCACACTAAGTGACTTCACTACTCTAGTAAGATAGGGAAACAAGACCACGATCCGTGCTGATAGCGCAAAAGGTCCTTCCTCTCTTGCAACCACTTTTTTCGAAAGATGATACAAGGGTAGTCTCGAAGGGACGTCCGCCCATTGGTCCGTCTAAGTAGGAACACCGGTCGGCGTTCTTGTTATGGCAGAATGCCCCGCTGCCGGCTAATTATCCCCTAGTGGATCATTTAACGCATCGATTCCCTTCTTCCAGAGCAGCAGAAAACGAATACAACATTACAACGAACTCGGTCGAGTGTAATTGACTTGTTGCTGGACCCTGTAATGCTCCATTTTAATACTATTTCGTAAACAGGAGAGGCAATTATTTCACGTAGACTCGCCTCCATGGAATTTATTCATAGAGCTTCCAAATTTTTTAACAACATCGATACACTTAAAATTCCCCACTTGTGCTCTGACAACATCGTGGTATCCTTGCCGTGCCATTTTCTTTACAATTACTGTGATTTTTTTCAATAGAATTTTTTCAGTTGCACTAATTTTTTAGAAGGAAAAGGAATTTTATATTCATCGTGTCCTTACATTTACTGCAATGTTTAAATATTAGTGACAAGAAAATAAAATTGATTCCTACTTAAAGGAATGGATGAATATTCATACTTAACAGATTGTTATTAGAAATCTCCATCACGAGTCTGACTGGTTTATGTACGGCAAGGGGTCAATAATATTGAAAAAGTGAAGCACAGGTTTATGTTCGCTACCCCATGCTTTTTGACTCACCTGGCTATTCAAAAATTCACTGAACACATTGACGCCGACGTCGATATTCACGGTTTTCTTTGTGAGACGGCGCATGAAATTTAAAAACATTAAATAACTATGTTAGATTTAGAAACCTATTTTATACCTACTTTGTCAAATACAAGCGAAATAAGCAAATACGTGCCGCCTCACGGGACAAACAGTGTGACCCACCGGTGATGTACGCCGGTGTCAACATGTTAAGGATATAAATCGTCAAACATTGCGCAATAGAAGACAAATTATTGACATTTGTTCTTCTTGTAAAGACCATCAAAACATTTAGGCTCGATACACACTTGCGTGTCAGGATGATTATATTTTACATCTGTTCTATCATTAACTCTTCAAGGTGTAAGCGTAATTTATTAACACTTTACTGACCAATAACCTATAAATCGTCTTTTTACCCGTGTGAATCGATTGTTATAGAAACCAATAATTTGTTATCTATTATTGAAGTAAAAGTGATAGATTTTGGTACTGTCAGCTCCCATAGTATTATATAAAAATTTAAATATTAGATACCTTTCGCGACGAGTAAAATAAGTAAACTGAAAATAAAATAAATAGGATAGACAAAATAAATATTGTTTTTACGCAAGTTTTGTGAAAATATAAAAATATTAGTAGATTTAATTACGCTATGATAACAAAAAGCGAATATTATAGAGAACGCTTTCATAAAGTTTTATTTAATAGCCGGTGTGAAAAAAATGTTTACCATCAGATGACCGGCCGCTAAAGTGTTAAGTATGATAATCTATACTTAATTAATGATAATAAATATCATGTTTGAGCTTATTTTAATCAAAAAAACCTCACAATTGCATTGGCAAAAGTCCCATTAAAAAGAAATTAAAAATGAAACATTGCATTATCTACATTTCATTTTATGTCCTCTTCTACATTCGGAAAAGATCCAAGACAATTGTCACCCAAGAAATTTCGGCCTTGGACGGCCTTGGAGCATGCTGCTGGCACGACCCAAGACTGGAACGTATGTGTGTTCGAGCCATAAGCGAATAAAGTGATCGGTTCACATTGTTCACTTGAAAGTTATTTAAATTAAGAAGATTCTCTAATAGCAAACGATTTAATAAAATTTTCAATTCATACACATACTGCAATAATAATGGCGAAAGATTTTAATAAATTCAATTTTAAGTAACACGCATCAACCTCTGTCATAGAGTAACACATGTCAGTCACTTTTGGAGCTTGGTAGATTTAATGCAAACGCTCGCACAACGAATCCTTTCGACAAGAACTACATCTGACTGTAATATTCATTGTGAGTATATTTACGATAATTTATAACTTTATTTATCAGTTTTCTCAATATTTCTTAAGCTACTCCTTCTAGGCATTTCTCCACAGACCTCAATGAAACATCTAAAAATTTCAATTTATTGTTAGAAACTAAATCAGTTTACTGATTGCAGATTAGTCGTCCAAATAGATACAAACACTGTAGTCCCAATATTCATAGTTTCATGAGAACATACCCAAATTCTCGGAACTTTTATATTTCATCCCAATGAAGATGTAGCAAAACTATGTCGAAAGTAAATCTGTGGGTCACCCACACCCATAACGACAACCGAGAGTTAAAGGGTGTCGACAACGTTATCGCATTCAGCGGACAACACTCGCATCCAGCGAGCATTACAAGTTCTGGAGCGCGGAATGCCGGAGGGCTCCGAGACCGTGCATCCAGAGGAGCGAAGGCCTTTCCTTGTCCCCGGAGGTCGTGATTAAAATGATTGCCCAATCGAAAGTCAACAAAAGCCCGGCTTCGCAGAGAATAAACGCGTTCGCGGCCAGTGCCACAGGGAGAGGTGGCGAATCGAGGCCGCGATTAGCATCGCAAAATATTTCTGGTCTGGCTCGGCGCACGTTGTTCGCATCGCGTCGTTTGCACCGCGTGGTTCCAGTCGCATTTTATATTGCTTTCCTGTGATCTCTCGTCGAGTAGGCGGATGAGAGGAGGATGGCGAAAAGGCTGAGCGCGACACGGCAGAGTGTCGAGCAAGAAAGCGGTCGCGACAAAGTGGTAGAGACAAAGACGGAGAAAAAGGTAGGGCAAAAGTGCCTATATGAGACCCATATTTTTTTAATCATACTTTTCAAAACTGAAAAATGTATTCTTTTACAATCTACTATTTTAAAGAAGCTTCACTTCTCTCTAATAAGATAAAAATTAAAAGTATGCAAATTCACTGATTTGAAAAGTGGGTTCCGAATATGAGAAAATTTAGGGTATGGAAAATTTATTCACCATGTATGTACATCAGAAAAGCAAATGCTTTTGCAAAAATAAACGTTCTGCCTTATAATGGTCAGTAATATACATATAATTGTGATGAACTGTGTAATTTCATATATAAATATACATATGAACACTGTGGTACACAATGATATATATAGTTTTCTTCAGAATCACTTTCATCATTTGAAATAATTTCTTCTCTAACAACTATTGAATTCTAGTAAATTTTCTGCAATTTTTTCTCAACTTGTAAACGAAAATGGACAATTTCGAAAAGTGAGACACGAATATTCGAATCTTAAGTAAATCTTAAAGAAGTACAAATTTGATTAAAGGCTACAGTAAATGTTTAATATGATTTCTTTATACACGAATTTGATCTTATAAGACTTTAAAGGACATTATACAAATAGAATTCTTTTTCAATATTCTACCATACAATGAAGACCATAATTATAGCACCACCCTCATTTTTGACTATTTCAAATTTCTGGATGGGAATACAAAAACGTCGATTATATGAGCCGAAGAAGTATGATAAATAATGAACATCAAAAAATTTTATTGTAATTTTCTGATGATACAAAGATTTATATGAACTGAATATTGTATCGTTGCACAACTATAGCACCACATCATTAAAGATTAACCTTTCTTGCGTACCCATCCACAAGTCTGGAATACTCAAAAGTGGGGGTGGTGTGACGGCCGTACTCCTCAGTGTATGACATACAAAAAATTAATAGCATCCGATTGAAAAAATTGAAGAACTCGTTCATTTCAAAACGAAATAATGTAGGAAAAAAGATTACAGACTTTTTTTATTTTTTCCGATGTTTATTATTTGCAAGACTGTTAGTGTAAACAGTTTTTGTAGTAAATAGAAACGGGTGCAAAGAAGGAGGTAGATAGAGATAGATAAAGAGACAGAGAAGACAGAGGGGGGAGAGAGAGAGAGAGAGAGAAAGATGCAGCAAATGGGTGGTGGAGGGAGAAGACGGAAACCATGGGAGGATGAGTAAAATGCTTTGGTGGAAAGTTGCCGCGGGCGAGCTTTGTAGTTATGGACAAGTTGCAAGGCTGGTGACGAGCAAAAGAGGCAATTTGTTAGGAGAGGAGGCGCGCGTTCACGGCGTGCGATACATTTAGGAATCGCGCGCCAGTCTCTACCTCCCTTCGTCCTTCTCGCACTCGTTTCGCCTCATCTGCTCTCGTGCAGCCCCGCTTCAGCGAAGGGGGGAAAGAGGGCACGCTTCTTGCGAGGCCTTTCTCCTCCATCGGTCCCTCCTCTTGCGATCTGCTCTTTCTCTCTAGTGTTCCCTTTCTTACCAGTGGTTTTTGCTCACGCGCGACAATCAGTGTTAAAGTGCGTGAACGCACTCGAAGCACGCGCGACCGCTTGTACAGGAGGAGCATGCATCCGCGCGGCCCTCTCGAACACAAACGCTGGCTCCCCCCGTCCCGGTGCGTCGTGACTTAATTAACGAACGCCCGAGAAACGTCGACAAAGGCGACTTTGTCGAGGAATTCGCGGGACTGGGTCAATAAAGACGCGAGGCCACCGACTGCTTCGACTAATTGTCCCTGTGCATCAATCGGCTCGAACCGATCGTCCGATGAAGGTTTACGAGGACGGTAGTGCACGGTTAAATTTACATCGGTTCGATAAGCAGCATGTGGAGTTAACTTTGTCATTACCCAGTTTCGTTGCTGACGACTTCTGTAATTTTTTATTTCCTGCGAACGTGTATATAAAAGCTAAAACATTGAGTTTTTTTTATTATTCTCACTTGTACCGTATTTTGATTGTAGAGATTCTATTTTGGGTTATCCGTAACCCATTTATGCCGAAAAATAGAAGGGGGTCCCTATAGGTTTAAATGTACCGGACACTTGTTTCCAGATAAGAAATGATTTCACACGAGTTGTGAAAGTAAATAAAATAAATTTAATGTCTACGTCGAGCAACAACGATAGAAGTTCGGCATTTATCATGATGTATGTTCAATGAAACAAGCTAATTGAATAAATCCTCGTAAATGTATCTTTATAATTTTTAATTATTATTCCCTTACCTTTGTAATTATAGCATCAATAGACAGTTGATATTTTTCTGATTAAAATGAGTCCAAACACGATACATGTAAATCGTATTAATTTAAGCTATTTTCCGAATAATTGATAAGCAAATGTATACATATAATAATAAGCTTTTTGATGAACGAAGTTCAATTTACATCGTGTTTGGACTCGATTTAATCAGAAAAATCTATGTTATCCGTTTGTGCTACAATTGAAAAAGTAAGATGAAATTTCGAAACTTAAATTCGAGTCTCGAATAAATCGAGCACTCGCAGCCACCTATTGTCTGAACGTTCTGCGATCTTGTTCGCAGAGAGCCCGCGATCGTGCCGTCGTTTTATTTCGATCGATCCCATCCGATCGCTGACGATCATTCGGCCGCGCGGTTATCTTCTCCGCGAATTGATCTATCATTTGCATAGATTGCAAATGATACGAGGAAGTTGTTACGTGCGCGTGAACAGCTGCGCAGATATCGTTTACACGTTGCGAAATATATGTATAACAAGATTGGACGATAGGGGGCGACGAATACTCTAACATTTATAGCAGCAATTTTTCAATGTACATCGAGCGTTTTTAATCATGCGCGCTACGTTGTTTGTATGACGAAGAATGAAAGAGGAACTTTCTTGTCGATATTTATCTTTTGAATGTTTAGATCTGATCTGTCACGATCTTTACTATGATTTATAATATGAATATGAAGCAGGTATAAATATTCGTATAATACTAATGTAATACAAAATTTACTATGTCTTTGCTATTATTATTCTGCTTTTCCAACTTAATCAACATAATTAGTTAACTGTATTTGCAGGAACATTTATCCTAAATGTAAGAAATTATTTAATTTCATAAGGGAATAGTTATCCGAGACAAAAACTATATACTTCTTAAATAAACTAATATTACATTATTTTATGATTACATCGAACAAAGTAAAAAATAACATTATTACAAAAATTAAAAAAAAAAATACTCTACAGCAATAGTGTATTCCATTATATTTGCAGAAAAGTTTTGTAGATGGTGGCATCTACAAGATATTATCAGAGGCTGCTCTCAATTGCCTCTCATCTTTTAAAAACTGTCGTCAATAATATTTAAAAAGGTTTGTTTTATTCGATAATGAAAATGAAGTTACTGGTGGAGATTGTAATTGGTACGATAACCGATAAAGATTCGGAACAAAAGAAAACTTCTGTTATTCTCACAAACAATGAACGTAACTCTGCTATTCTACCCTATCATTGAATTAGGCGGTATAACTATTTTGAACAAAATGTTGTAACTCATTAACTCTGATCACCGGCCGGAAACGGAAAATTGGCATGAGTCTTATGATATGAAACCCGAACGAGTAAAGTTACAACGCATTCAAATGACGCTTCTTAAACGTCATGATGACGATGCTGTTAAACCAAGTTAATTTGAACAGGATGACTAAGTTATTAAGCTAAATGTTTTTTGCTCTAGAACAAGTTCTACACGAGTCTCTGTTTGTGTACAATCTCAGCACTGTTACCAGGGAAGTTCAGTCGCTTAACTATACATTTTCCAACGTTGTTCCATTCAAGCAGAATGGAAAATGTTGTAACCTGTCTACGTCCACTATACAGGGTGTCCCGGAAATCGTAGTACAATCGGGCAGGGAGTGATTCTACATAAAAAAAAAAGAAAATATTTTGGCATAACATTTTTTCATCCGGAGCTCCGCTTTCTTTTGTTTTCTTATGTTTTAAATGTTACACATTTGAAACATAAGATTATTAAGGCATTCGAAAAATGAAAAAACGATAACAACTTACAATCTGTCCAGATGTCATTAATTCATCGAGCAAACTTATGTATGCAGCAGCGAGGAGGACATTTTCATCAATTATTGTAGCATTGTAATAGTAATTTCGAGTAATTTATCGATTATCACGAAAACAGAGCGCCGGATGAAAAAATGTTATACCAAAATATATTCTTCTTTTTTTATGTAGAGTCACCCCTTGCCCGATTATACTACGATTTCCGGGACACCCTGTATAATCTCTATGGAAAATAGTAATACTATGGAAACATAATAGCTCCAGTCTTCCTAGGGTCAGTGACTGCAGTAAATTATCTACTAGCGATGATTTTATCATTTTTGAGAGTCAGTATAAATTTTACTAATCAATTGTTCACTACGAATATCAATTTCAGTCATCAACCTATAAGTCCTCCTCGGTAATATAACTTAATTATTTCATATCAAATTACTATATAAAAAAAGAATTTTATTTTTCCACTTAATATAACATCATTGAAAATCCTGTAAAAAGACAACAGGTGGATAAAACGTTAAAAATACAATACAAAAGTATTTGAAAAAGTATATATATAAACAACTTCTATATATTGTATATGTATACAACTTTTATTTCATCCGTATAATTTACCGTTCGAGTTCGAGGCATGAATGGCATTTTCACATGGCCCCGGATAAGAACAAAAATATTACGTTTCGGCCGCACCGTCGTTTCTTCTACGATCTATTAGGTCCCAGTGAGGTTTATCATTGACCCTTGAAAATAAATAGCTACCCACCAAATAAGCCCCTTTATCGACTCCATAAATAGAAAATAGCCTGACTCGATAAGTCTCGTAGACGGTTCGTGCCGCTTCCAGACGCGCTACGACCGAACATTTCTCTTTGGTTATCACCGGGATTTAATTAAATTGTTCCCCATAAAGATATCGCTAATACAATAGAAGCCTGGCTATAAAGAGACGAGTAACAACAGCCCTTTTCAAACAAACGTTTGGCCCAAGCTTTATTGCAACGCGTATACTCAACCACATTTTTTAATTAATTGACTCCGCCATTGCTTTCGCGGTTTCTTTCAACGTCTTCGCCGCGGCACAGTTTACGGTCTCCGAAAGTTCGACGATCGTCGTGATGTCCACTTTCTGAAGTTTCCTTTCAACAATGGCCCACTAACTTCCGAGCGAACTTGTATCTGAACCATTTCCAGACTGTAGGAACAGCTTTCCAGGCCTCTGATACAAGAACTTTAGATTAACCGGTGTTCTTCCATAAAAATACACGTTCCTACGGGCGATTAACCCACATTGGTCACGCGACGTCTATAAAATTGCTCCGTTTTTTAATATTCGGCCTTAAGAAATTTAGTTCTCTCATTCGTTCCTGCAAATATAACGTGTGTCAAACTCGAGCAAATTTTATTTCAAATTACAAAAATAATTTAAGTTGATACATGCACAATGAAACAAACAAGAAAAAAATTATTTTTATTTGGAAATCGAATAATAATTTTTCAAAACAAATGATAGCACAGCTTGACATGGACCGTCAAATTATGAATTTTGAAATAGTGATTTTTAAGTGATATTTCTACAGAGAACTATCAAAGATTGTTTCGAATTGAATAATAAACGAACACATATCGCTCTCGTAACGTTCCTCTCTAGCAAATAAAGATTTATTATAAAAACTGTAATAATCGGCAACGCTGATTCGTTGCGTGTTTGTGAGAGCGCATCTTTGTCCAACGTGCGCGAACGGGGTGATTCATGGTCACGGTGAAATCATGAATAATCACTGAACAATAACGCGCGAACACATACGGGCGCATTACTCTCGACAGATATTCAGAGCAAGCCTGATTATGCCGGGAAAATTACCTACCGGGTTCATTTCCACCTAGGAATCGTATTAAACGCGTTATACGAAAATTCCCAATTATTAAGCGTCGTACACAAGCGTGGCGCAGCGTTGAGGACCCGCGAGCTCGAGCGAGCCCGGTCCCAGTTTTCATAAAACACGCGCCGTAAATCCAATTACCGTCTAACGGCGCAATACCCGCGAAAATCTCTCGCGTGATCGAAACGAACGAAAAAAAGGAGAGAGAACGGGAGAGAAAGATAAAGACGAAAAAAACCAAAGATGTTAATTATAACGTTCAGCGGTCTGAAAAAAGGGTTCCAAAAAATCGGCACGCGTACGATTTACTCCGGAAACGTTTCGACGTTTAATTGACGCAGCACCAACCATACGCGGCAAAAATCGTGGCGATTAAACAGAAAAACGACGGTCGCGTAAACCACTCAGAAATTGTCGAATTAATTGGGAAAATGTAGCAATCAATCGAGCGTAGGTAATTTCACTGAGACACGGGTACCGGTACGCGTAATGACTCGTTTGATACGGTTTACATTCGAACACAGTTACGTGTGCCCGATTAATAAACCGCTAACGCGGAACTAACGTCGTGGCGACGAGAAATAAATTGAAATCGGCCGTCGATACGGCATAGCATAGACAGTTCTCTCATTCGTAGTAGAGGAATCGTTGCACGGAGAAATTCATCAGAGATCGGTGACAGATAAACGGTGATCTCCAAACACGTTGACAGAGAGTGGGCTTGTTTCGCAAGGAACCAAGGCTAACGATCGCGTTTAGAACGAACGCGATCGTGCGATAGGTGAAACAGAGTGCTGGAACGGCGAAAGAACCGAGGAAAAGCAAAGTGTAGCACGGTGACACCCACCTTGCCAGTGGACCACTCCTCTTCGCTCGTTGACCCAAAATCTTCTCGACCACGGTGACATTTCCGCTTCTCGCTGCCTCTAGCAGCTCCTGATCCTTCCCCATGGTCCATTTACACCGTAATCAACGCCCGATGTTCACCAGCACACTTGTCAATTTCTGTTTTTACTACGATTACTCGCGTTTCATTGATCCAGCGTGGCCATCTTGGGCCGACTGCGTCGTCACCTCGCGGTCACTTCGCGAACACAGCGGATCGCGCGCGCGACAGAGATGGCGAGAAACTAGGCCCTCGATTATTAGCTGCGAAGCGAGAGAGACGGAGCCACGCGACGCGACGCTGCCGAGATGTGTACCGCGCTCGGGCAAGTAGTCGACTGTAAGGTGCCAGCTGTTGCGCCGTACTGATTTTCCGTAGCTTTACGCTAGCTCGACGTACCAGCTATTTCATCGAATAAGTGTGTCGCGCGGCTCGTATCGCTGATCGACATGACCGCCAGTCATCTCAAACAGCTACTGATCCTTCTATTGCTCGCCGGTAACTGCTGTGCCGCGTTTCAAAATCCGATAATGAAAGCTCTCTATGGTAAGCACATAACCTCAAAGTTCAATACCCTGTTACGATAAACTTTTCTACCCGGCGATGATCGGAATTCGGATAATGTTCCGTGTGACGCCGATGTTCGATTCAGGTGAAATCGCTTAGGAGAGGGGGGATTCTCCAGCTTTGGAAATTTAGGAGTTTCGAAGATACGGCCGATGTTATTACACCGCATGACGAATTCTTTGAGGTTGCTCATCGGTGTCTAGTGAAGGCTTTGCCCGAAATTTTGTAAAATATTAATGCTTTATATTCGAAAGTGAATTGTTGAGATTTGTTGTAATAAAGTGCAGCATTCGGGCCGAGAATTATTGAAAGATCTACACCGACGCTAAGCAAGTTTTCATTCAACTTGAACATACGATTGGAATACAATAGGATATTGATACAATTCAGAAAATGCAACGCTACATTGTTCTTGTTTTGTATGAAACGATAGCCAACACACTTGTGGAACTTTTTTGTTTAAAATGAAACTAAACATAATGGAGTATATTGATTGTATTACAGTCGGACATAAAGGTATTGTTTGCTAGATTTTAATTATTACATACACAATAATATGGTGCTATTGAAATAGTTTTTTTTTTATATTCTATGCATAGTCTATTAGAGACATAGGACTGATATTGATTTGTTGTATAATTTCATATGCATGTGAAAAATTTAGGTGAATAGAATTGTAACTCGTATCAAAAGACACCTTGACGGTTCCCATTCCACGGTCAGATTCTTTAGCAACGATATCACTAGTCCTTAAGAAAATGCTTCAACATCAGGTTACATGTTTAGTTACATATGATACAACGTCTAAATATGCACTAATAAAGACACTACATGGGATTTTCACACAACTACGAGTTATCATTGATTAAGTTTATCCATTGGAGAAACTGCATCTCAACTTCAGTTACACTTCTCCAGAAAATACTAATATTGAATAGTAAAATGATTATTCACAACACAATTTACTAAATACAAGATGACAACTAGTCACACACAAGACGTTCGCTTTGTCGTACACAAGATGACAACTGGTTACACGCAAGATGACCTGTGATCACCGTCAATATTCAACACTACTGTAATAATAAAACAGGCGATCGACACTGAAATTTCTCTACAGATTTCTCAAGAATATAACATGTGTAAAATTGACTATTACTAAAATATATTGACTTCCTTTCCCAAACTTTTCCTACAACTCAATACAATAATAATACTGGATTAAATAAAACATGACCTTTTCTTACTTTTCTGTCACAACTATAAAACTGTATGTATATTTATATTGTCAACTGATCTCAGACATACTTTCAAACATTTCCATATTTTGAATTCAATAAACAATATAATTGACTCACCACTTGATGCACGTTCAATAGAATCCTCGTTTAACTAATACTTACGTATCTCCTCTTGTTTTGACACGCCAACATATTATGTTAATAGCAATTTACCAGCATGTTCGATACTTCCTTTGTTTCCATGTCACGGTCATTCCGCATTGTTCAGGAATGGATTGATACCTCCGTCGACCTCCCACGTGTACGCTTTCGGTATTCTTCAGCCTTGTCGACCCGTCGGATTCGAACATCTATACATAATCCGTTATCCATTCATTAACCCCTTGCGCTATAACGATTCAGTCTCGTGATGAAGATTCCATACATAATCTACTAAATATGAATAATAATATTCGTTTTTTTTTTTTACATCAAAACAAAATTTATTCCTTGTGCTATTAAAATTTAGGAATAAAATATATTAAATGAAAATTATAAAGTAGTAGAATCGTTACTGTGAGTTGCCAACTAAATGCCGGTGTCTTTGGTATAATTAACTTTCTATTTGTCTAATAAGACATAATACATTTTTTATTCTTTTATGTTATTTATCTTTCGATAAAAATATGAAATATGTCTCATTCGATAAATAGAAAGTTGATTATATCTGAAAGCACAGGAATTGGTCGCCTACAAAAACCAGTTCCAGTATTTTGCAAGAAAAAGAAACTTGTTCTATTATAAAAACTATTAATTATGCAGTACTACCAATCAACGTAGCTACAAAAGAAATTAAGTTATAAGGGGTTAACGAATGTCTTACTCCGTTGATTATTAAACAGTTTTTCGGCAAATAACATGTAACAATCCATATTTGCTCGTTCAATGAGAAGCTATACAATACTGTCCATAAATATTACAACCGAGTACTTCAAGTTTCGAAATTACATCTGTATTAAATAATTTTCTTACAATCAATAACGTGTAAATCATAACTAGACTACGAATGTTGCGAACAGATTAGGACAATACAAAAGCATCGATATATTAGTTTTACCTCATTGGAATAATTAAAAGAGGAAATATTGAAAATTGTTCCTTACAATCGCTGCAAACTATTTCTATTTTGCATACAAATTCATAGCCGAAGATATATCTAATAATTTATAATGTCATTCCTCAATTCTCAACACGTTTTTCAAGCTGCTTTTTCTAAAACATTAGTTTTTCGATAGATCTTCATGAAACACGTGAAAATTTAAATTAGTTGTCAGAAATTAGATACTCAAATGACAATATTTATACTCTGGCGCCAAATGAACCCTATCCCTTCATCCGAGTGTTAAATCAAGTTTGTTGCTGATGAATTGAAAAAGATATTTCCTATTTTTTTGGCGACTGAGGACGTCTAGTTTGGATATTCGTGATTATTTCTATATGTCTTAATAAGAATTAATGAAAACAGTCGTTTTTAAATTTTACCACCCCGTTCATAAACGTCTACAATATGAAAACATGGTCTGATGATTACAAAAGGAATAATTGCTTAAAAACACACAGTTACTGCCATATGGACATAGAGAACACAATTGTACGCACAGTATCACAATAGCATAAAGGTCATTTTTTCCGAGGACTAAAGGATTTGTGAAACCCTTTTTGCAATCCAATAGATCGGTTGACCATTCGTTGTCACACAGCCCCGGCACAAGCTATTCTTTGGCATTATTTGAGGTCTACCGCACTTTCCTACAGGGGGTAATCATCTCAGGTAGTGGTGCTTTTGCCAGGTAGCATTGCGGCTCCGTGAATGGGCTCAACGACCTCGATGACTTAGACGTCAGAGAAGATGAAACAGTTTCTTTTCATCGTTCACTTTCTTTACGCACGAGTTCTTAGAATGTTTTTTTTTTAGGAATAATTATACATCTATTATGATACACTGCAGTCCTGCACTATACTTATAGTAGACTCTCATATAACACGAATTCCTATAACGCGCAAAAAATGTTGTTACCACCACGATTTCCCGTACAACGCACGCTAATATTATGATAAAATTTATTATAATATTATAGCGTTTTATTATAATAAATTATAATAAAATGAATATATGTAAAAATTAACAGCAAATTATACTAGAACGAAGAAATAATTTAAAAACTGGAAATACATGTTTGCAGTGTTGATCATTAACCATCGTGCGAATCGTCCACTTTATGTAGTAGCATTATTCGTGATACACGAGGAAAACTTTCGATTGACGGGATTTCCTATAATACGAATTCATAGAACGCATCACTTACCATGTTATGGACGAGTCATGTTCCAAGGTCCAGTATTACAATTTAAACATTTCGAAATAATATCGTGCATTATAAATCCTGAGTTTGTATATCGATTCCGACTGAAACAGTTATAAAGAACCGAAAAGTCTCTTAATTATAATAAGCTATATTGGTCCTACTTTATATCGATTTTGGTTTCAGTTCTTCAGCATCGATATTATATCTATAACTATTATTTTCGGTTCTGGATTTCGGTTGTAGTTCTATTGTTACGTACTAAATAAATGACATTTCCTGTAAGTATTGAAACTATTATACATGTAACTACAGTATTAAAAAAAATATTCAATTTTTGTAGTAGAGTGAAAAATGAAAATTATCTTCATTAGTTGCAAGTTGCTATTGTTGAAATCCGATATTTAGTATTTTTATATTGTAATCATTTTCTTCTACTAAACTTTTAAACACGAAATCTTACAAATTTTCTTATCAATTTTTTCATTTCTTTCAACTCTATAGAACCTGCTGTTTAGTGATAAGACTTTTTCGGTTTCCCATAACAGCTACAAGTTCCGACACCTCTATTGTAGGTATTGATTCCTTACTTGTAAGATTTTTTGTTACTCTGCTCGGTGACAGTATTGTGACAAATCCTGAGCAGTTTAACTGAATACTCTTATCAGAATCAGGATTTATACATACATATATCAGGATGCCTTAGATGTCTGGGGTACCTTATCATCCTCGCCTCGTGTATCCCATGGTTAGATTCTTAAAGATTCCAAACTTTCGGTGGAGAAAGTATATATAGAGAATAAATTAGGGAATTAAGATATATAGAGAATTATTTTAAATTTACAAATTTATATTTTGTTAAAGAAACAACGCAACTTCTTGCATCGATAATATAAACGAGTCTGATACTATTACAATTATTTTGAGAAATAGTATAGAAATTTTTAGTGGCATCTCCGAGTCACCACTTGAGTGCAAAGTGTTAAACCGCGTATTAATCAATAGTTTAGCTCTTAGCGTCTATACAAAATTAGTAAGTTGAAAATCAATAGATCGATATTAAAACACTTCTTTTACACCAAAACTAAACCTTTATTGAGAACGAAAAAAAAGGATTGTTAAGAAAAGATAATGAAACCAGAAGATCGTTATGTTTCTAAATAAAGTATTGTTTATTGCACTTGGTCTATCAGTCGTCTAGTTTGAACAAAATTGCATAGATATTTTTGGTTACTTGACATGGTACATAACTTACATTTTTAACTGGCAGTAACAGATATTTTGATAAACATTTCGCAAAGCGGATAGTAGGACGTTGCAGTACTTCAAGTACATAAAATCATAACTATATATAGTAGCTACTTGACATTAATTCTAAGTCCGTTCAAACTGTAATTAAAGTATACAGGGTGGGGCAATAACCATTGCCACCTCAAATATCTTCGAAACTATAAGTTTCACAGAAATATTTGCTGAAACAAAATTACAGAGTGCGAAGGGGGCCATCCGGTGGCGATAATAGTTCTTTAGCAGGTGGAGGTACTTCGGACATTTGAAGGTCAACTTCATTTATTTAAATGGATCGGTCTGTTTTTGCTTCCGTATTATGATAGAGGATCTTAAAACGAGTTCAACGACCTATTACACCTATTTTTATTAATGAATGGCTCTTCTCTCGATTAGTTCACTAGATAATTATCGAATCAAATTATTTTTGAAATGATTTATAAAACAATTTTTGCATGAATAAATTCGTAACAAAACGTAAATCGTAAATTAAATCGTAAATTAAAACTTCATCATTGTTGGTAATTGTTTTGAATAAAACTTGGGCAAATAGTGCTTTTCCATTATGAATTTTTCAAACATAATGAAGTTTTAATTAATCTTAAGTTTATTTTACTCATTGGTGTTTACAAATAAATGTAATCCAATATGAGTTTGCTAAGACAACATTTGATTATATTATTTATTACCTGCTTATTATCCTAGTATTTATAACCTACATAAAATTCGATTTTAAGAACTTTCTAAAAGTATTTTATTTTTTTATTTTTATATATATTCTTCTCTCATTTATTTTATTTATTTTCTTTAGTTGCCATCTTGATTTTATTTCATTTATACTCTTATGCAAAGAAATTCTTTTTAATCCGTATACAAATGTAACTAATAACAGGTGTTATACATATATAAACACGATACATTACATATGCTATATATATAATGCACGATACATTACATATGCCAAATATATATATTAAATGTTTATGTACAAATTGTACTCAAAGAAATTTTATTGTATTTGTTTCACAAATACTTTTACAATGCATATGTATAAGTTTAGAATGCGGTTTTGTATGGTTCGAATCCGTTAAATATAACCAATCAATCAACAGAGTTGGAGGGTCGTATGGAAGAGGGGTAGTTCTGGATAATACACTTTTTATTTATTTTAATCGTTTGGTCATGATCAGAAGAACAATTCCTATGCAATAGCGCGCGTCTCTGCTTAATTTTTACTAATTTTCCCCAATAACGATGTTCCAAACCAAAAAACTATATCGCACATTTTCACCTGGTATTTAATATTCGTTTATAATTTTTATCATGATGGACAAATAGACGAGAAAGAGGCATCGACAAAACCTGGCATCTACGAAAAAGTATATAGCTATTATTAAAAATATCTAATTAAAGGTAGGTAGCTATACAAATTACGTAACTTCATTTTCAGTGTGCGCGTGTTAATGTAATTACATAATATTTATGTAGGCACATGTATATGTACATAAATATTGACGCAGGTTGAGTTTATTTGTACTACAGTTGAAAACAAAAGGGAAGAAAATAATATTCAACTAAATTCTCTTTGGAAACTATTATTGCTATGATTATAATTCTAGTACTGTATAAATACAGGTGTCTGCAAAGATGACTGAAATATACTTTAAAGATCACTTTCAGTGGAAAAGAGGTATTAACACTGGCCAATTATTTTATTCCTATTGACGTGGAATAAAATAAATACAGAATCATTGAAAAAGAAAATAGTACTCGACTACACACAAAATATTCAGTAAATTAATTCAGTAATATTATACTACTATATTATAAGTGTTCCAATATTATTACAATCATTTTTCTTTGATTAGCAATTAGAAAAGATACAATGTGTATAATGTTTTGAAATTATAAACATAGTTATTATAATTTGATCTACAATTTCGTCTATGACATCGAAGTTGGTAAAATATACGAATTTGTCCCAATTAAAATAAATAACAGCATTATATATTTATGTGTTGCTTAAATAATACAAAATTATGTGTTCCAAAAATGTTGTTACACCTGTATGTTTAATACGAATTATTCAGCTTATGTATCGTAACGAGCAATTAATAGTATGTACATAGTACACGCACATACATATTTACACTATGCACGTGAATTGCAAGAATATTATATACGCTGCAAGTTTTTGTGAGAGATATATGTGGCCTGAACTCTGCGACTTTCAATTTATGCGATCAATCACTGTTCTGATCCTCTCCGTTGTTTGGGAAAGCACTATAAAATTTTAACTGCCATTTCGACTTACCGCTTTGTATAGCTCAAATAAACACTCAAAAGACATTCAAAACGCGGGACAGTTTTCTGTACAGCTTTTTATAAAATAAACTAATAGAAGATGATAATAATAAATTTATTTCGATTCGTACTTCTACATTCTAATTTGTAGTATTATATTACAGTTTATATTCCCAATCATAAAAAGTAAATTTCAATATTGTTGTTTTATTTTTTGTCGCCGTAATATTTACACTCATTTGTTAATATTTATATTTCTACCTAAAATGGCAGAAAATAATTACGCAAATTATAAATGTGGAATCGTAACGTTTAATACATTTTACAGATACGGAAGTACACAGCAGATATCGTCAGCTCTTGACCATACCAACGATGCATTCATTCAACAGATTACCACTGCCCCACATAGTAGAGTTACCATTAATATAACAGACGTTTCATCTTCCACCTCGTTTATCATCGCCCAAGTTCATGCATACCAATATAACGTTATGTTATGATAAGGATTCCTCCCATATCCGGTCTAATAGAAGTGCGTTCAAATCGAACATCGGCTTTTTCGTTGAGTCGAATTCGACTGTCGCCACAACTATACCTGGAAAATAATAATACCCGAAACTGTTCAGGCTATAGCCGTTACTATAGCTTACGACGACAAAGGTGAGTTAATCTTTAATAATCTCTCGTTAAATTTGGTCGACAAATATTCAATGTTACATCTCTTTCGCACAAAATATATTCCAAACTTTTTTTATTTATTTTTAGAAATTTTTGTTAATTTTCTTCAGTCTCTTTTCATTGAAAGGGTTTTTTTTATCATAAAAAACTAACATGTGATTGATGTAATTGAGGATCATTATGTAATATTATAAGTACTTACAATCAGTAAGAAAACAATGCCAGGATTACTTTACATCACTAAAATTACTTTTTTTTGTTACACTGTCACATTCATGAACATGCCTGTCCCAATAAATACAACTAATTAACGAATCAGACAAAATGCACTTTTTAAAAATATTAAAAATGAAACAAATAAATAAACAAAACTCACTATGCATTTAAATAAGTAAAAGAACAGATCTTTCGAACGTTTTAAACTAAAATTGGATGGATCGTTTAGCTTTTTCGTTATTTTTTCCTAAATAAAAGTACCCCATTCATTATAGTTCTCCCCTATCAACGCATGTCTAAATGTACATCTAAATCTGCGAATGTATACATGCAGTATAATTACAATAACTTACAGCCTTTTGAAAAAGATTGCAACAACTAACTGACTAAAAAAAGGCGAACAGTAAATTGTTCGAACTTATGAGACAGCCTAATATAGTTTAATATCATAATTTACTATTCTGGCAATTTACAACGCAGAAAGTAAATCTGGACTAAGTAACTCCATTTAAAAACAATCAGAGTTTACCACTGTTCTGAAATCCATGTTTAAAAATGTTCAAAATCATATCGTTCAGTAATTATTCGAGGTAATTTGGAAGCGAACAAAGTAGAAATAATATCCATTTAATGTGGGTGTCAGATGAGGGCTGAATAATAAACTACAAAACAGAAAGCAAAATAACAATCTGGACCATCGGTTCTTTGTTCTCTCCGTGGCACCCGTAGGGTGGATGCAACATAAAGTTCGATCACGAAATCGCGCCGTGTGCGAACTCCACACCATCACGGTGCAACTGTAGAACATCACGGTAATAGTCGACGCATAAACAGTGGCGATACCTTTCAACGTCAAACCGAATTGCGATGAAAGTTCGGTGAGGTATGAAATATATCAGATGTACGTGCCTCATTGTTCGGTCAGTTTGACTAAACAAGATCCCTGCACCGAGTCTTACTTCTAGGTTATTTCGAATGTGCTCGTCGAGAACGATAGCGTACCAAATGGGCAAAAGATACAGTTCCATATCGGTTTATGCATCTCGAATCATTAACAATTTATCTATAGGCAGTTTCTTAATAGACCCTTCTGTAGCATTTTATATTATAATGGCTAATGATTTGTAAAAATACTATTCAAAAGTGACAGCAGTTTCAGAGAAAATTTAACAACTTATACGGATTATTAGGAGCATAACGACTTTTTGTGAAATTGTAATTTAAAATAAAATTGTCGAGCTTTATTTACATATAGCTCAGTTAATTAAGGGTGACTCAAATAAAATACTAAAAATATAATTTTTCGGTAATATTTTTTATGTCAACGGTGGCATTATAATCTTAATAAAACTGTCGGTAGAATTTTGATTTATATTTAAATTATGAAAGTTTGAAATTATATAGAACAATAAAATTAGGTACATACACATTTTTAATGAAATTTCCACATTGACCCTTTGACAAAGAACCATTTTCCAAAGTATACAGTATGTATACATATATTCACCATGTTTATAAGCATTCTTAGATTTATTTATCAATTTATCAAAGAATATTTTAGAAGTATTTTGTAATGTTGAACTTTATTCTTACAGACCTCTTAGTCCTTCTGTCGTTCCTGATGTAAAAGCAATTTATTTTATTTGAGCTAAAAATTGATATAAAAATTGAGTAATTAGGTGCGGATTTAAATAATCACAAAACAAATAATCCGGCACATCAGTCAAAGGATTAAAATAGATACATTATTCCTCAA
The DNA here is from genome assembly GCF_028453695.1 of Augochlora pura. Taxonomy (NCBI): domain Eukaryota; kingdom Metazoa; phylum Arthropoda; class Insecta; order Hymenoptera; family Halictidae; genus Augochlora; species Augochlora pura. The sequence continues at coordinate 17,784,486 of NC_135773.1, read as the reverse complement.
CAAATAAAATATTAGTACAACTACTTACTTCAGATCTTCAAATATGTTTTTAAATAGAGAATATTATGGTGTATGTTAAATGATGGAATACGTTTTCTGTAATATTATAATTCATTATATGCAAAAAAACAGTGCATTATAGTGGACTGTAACTATAGCGAGTTAATTTGTTCTCGTTATTTGCTCACTCGCGACTATTCTTTTAAGAACTTTCAACTGATACTAATATTAAACAATCGGGGAATAAAAGAGCAACTTACCGTAACTTTTATTAAACCCAGCTTTACTATAGCCTGTAAAAATAGAACATATTATTAAGAACAGTTGATTTATGAGAAACGTGGATAATGTACATAACTGTATGAATTGTTTACAATTATTTTTAATACTTGGCTTCAGTAGAATTAAAATGTATACGTATCAAGGATACTTAAAAGTAAAACATCATTATAATATAAAATTAATACCGTAATCGTTGTGACAGTAAATGAAAGTAATAATTGTTTTCATTCATTCACTAGTCGCTGTAGTATCGTACACATACTGTGAAAATTCAGCTACTTTGAAGTTTCGAAAAGAAATCTTTTGAAATAACGTTCAGAACGTAATAACGACATTTTAATTTTATAAATGATAACAAAAATGTTAATTAAGTGAGATACGCAATCTCGTTTCATTCGTTTTACTTGTTTGTATTGAGTCGGATGGAAAATTACGTTGCGGAATGTAAATAACTGCCGTTTGTTTTTATTAAACTTTGATTAATGCGTCATTGTACAGCTAACACTGCATTGCGCAGTATAAAGAAAACCTTGAGAGATCATTAATTTGCTTTTGATCGATTTCTATCTTAATCGCAAAACGTAACGAACCTTCCGTTCAACCTAATACAGCGTTTTTAATCATTCCAATCTTTACACCGAAACATGCGAAGATAAAACTTACTTAACAATTACAACGAAGGAACGTAGTGTTCACACGCTACGTACGGTACACATTGTGCACATAATTTTATATTCTATAGCCTGTTTTTCGAAAGCTACCTTACGTAGAGCTATTTGTCGCAATAGCTGTTCACCCCGCCACAATTATATGACCTGATGAAACTGAGATACTCGGTGGGGGGTAAATAGCTATTACGTACGACTGTCGATGTGTCTCGAATCTATTTTTCTTTTTCCTTGAAATAATAGAATTTCGACAAACTAATAGGTCTTATACTACGAAATAATTTCGTCAATGGCGGTTACACCAGAACTGGGTCTGTCTATACCACAGAGGCTACTTAAGGTGACACGCTGTCTGTATACAGTCTCGTGCGGGACCCAAGTTGCTGCAGTCACCTAGGTAGGTGCATCCCTCAAATTAATACAATCCTAATTGAGAACTCCTTGTAAACAATGCTGTAAGTGTCGAAATCAAAGATCTTTCCAATCAATAAATGTTCCACGTGCAAACGATAACACCATAATATTGAGTTTTAATTTAGCTCGAATCAAATGTGACTCGGCACCGCTTTCCAACTGTTAATGCAACTTTCTTTTGTAGATTGTCGATAATAACATAATGATTTACTCGGAACATTACAACTGATTCGCGGATCTTTCTGCAAAATAACAGTTGTCCGCAGTAATTCTAAAAGATAGGTGCCATATGCCCATTCGAATCTTCCTTTAATAATTTTAACAAGTTGAAAATAATTCATCGATACTCTGTAATTATTTAAACCAGTTCGCTGTTCTAAATTACACATATTTGTTTGTGTGATAAATGAATAATTGGGCTTTGTACATTGCAATATTTGATTTTCTTTACAACTAATGAGAAATCATTTGATTTAACACTTGCAGAGTTTATTGCAAGAGATTTTATTATTTTAGTACAAAATCAACGTTATTAAAGATTCCTTCTTTTTTCAGACTGTAATCATCCGACCTTCGTCTGCGGCTGGTTCTGTACAAGTCTCGCATAATCTCTAACAGAATATGTACTGTATTTCGTACAGACGATCAATCGTCTTTGTTGTTCCTATCGAACAATGATCGATTATATGATTATATGTAAGTATATCTTGAATAAAATATTTCTTTATACTTCGTTATTGTATCAAAATTAATTATCGAAACGTTATTCGGAGGAAGAGAAACATTCAGATTATAATTGTTCAGGTAGAAAGTCAACTGTAGTTATATCTGTTACAATTTTAACTTTCATGGGGTGGTTTAAGTCCGTGCAGTTTTTATAGATTTTCATGTTTTTGAAATATCGAATTAATATCAAATTATTATTGCCATATAAGTAGCTTATTATATAAAATGATGTTTGAATAAAAGTATATAAAAAATTACATTACAAAAAAGTATATAAATTATTTTCTTCTTTCTTCAAACAGTATATAAAATCGCAGTTTGCACCATGGATCATGTATTGATCATATTTAATCCGCCCTTTGATGTCAAAGTGACAATAGTAAAGAATCAGTATAATAAAAAAATAAACGACTTTGTAAATTCCTTGTTTGTTAATGAAAATGTAAAGTAAAATAAGGTAAGTTTACAATAAGAATACAATATCAAAATATCGTTCTGTTAGATAATATAAATTATCCGCAAAAACTGTATCAAATGGACATGGAGAACTGACGAGGGTTAAGAAAAAAACATAGCTACGTAACATGAACAAGCAGAATCTGCCCTAAAACTTCAAACCCCCAAGAATTTCCAGAAAATCTAAATAATTTGATTAATGAAACTGAAACTATAAGGTTAAAATTTATAAATTATTTTTTTCACTGAAATTGCAATGTAGACAGCGAATTTTGATGTATGAAGAGAACAACTCGTCATAACACAAAATATTCCCTTCCGTCTGACGAGTATACTCATCAAAAACAATTGACTGAAACAGTTTACTTGTAAGAAGTTTTGCCAAAGTCGCGAGTCGAAATGCTCCGACAACCACATGAATGTTAAGTCCGCAAACTATCACGAAACCGTATTATTTTGATTGTTTCAGGAAGCACCGAATGTCGTCATTCTCATCATCCGTCAGCCTTATACTAGAAGCTCAAGAGCCTGTCACGGTCTATCGCTTCTCTTGTTCACCTGACCAGGTAAAGAGACACCATCGACGAAGAAACCGCGTGAAACATTCAAGTGTCCCATACGGAGCGGTTCGTGGGAGAGGTCACGAGGGGTTGTAGCAAATTATAGGAAAATAATGAAAGCCGGCTTAAAAGCACCGGAGATGAATAAAAGAAAAGGGAGAGTGGGCCAGAGAGAAATAGCTCGCCACCTCGAGCCGAACTGAACCGAAGTTAGTTTGAGTTTGGCGAAGGGATGAAGCGTAGTCGGAGAGTCCCCCGTAGCTTTTATCAATGTTGCCCGCTCATGTGGAAACTTCGCCTGGCAAATCCCCCATGCGCTACGCCGGGCATCCGCGTTGCCTCCTACCTTTCTCACCATAACGCGGGCCGAGAGCACCCTCGCACACATACACGTACATATGCGCGCGAAAAATTCGTCGCGTGCATACAAGCCCCGCACCGAAACTACCCCATGACTCCCACGAACCGATCCTAACCAGCTTGAAAGATTCGCATTTACCTAATTGTGTCCCCGTATTTATTTTGCCCTGGGACCTATTCCAGATTACACAGCGCGCGCTTGCGTAACTGCATCGGTCTGATCTATTCCCCACAGACGGATGATCAGCCTGGTCACCCTCCGGCCAGGCGATTTCGCTTTGTCTTTTGCGTAGCTTGATTCCAGTCTTGCGGTTCGTCTAACACCAATCAAATCAAGAAGACTTTTTTCCTTTCCTTGCGAATGAAAGATGCGATTAAGTTATTAATTATAATTGCATTGCGAAGTTTTGTGCAAAATAAAAATTGTATTAATTCATTATAAGAAATATATGGTACATTAAAAGGTCGTTCCTATCTCAATAATTGTAATAATACGTCGAGAATAATGTAACTTTATTCTTAGATTTGTTTGACAATTTTACAGTTACATGTTTCTCTCAATTTTTGTCATATCTTTGTAGATTGTACGATTTTGTCATATTATATCATAATTTCGGCATAAAATTTGTAGTCTGGTAATAATGTAATATTTGGGTATTTATTTAATACAGCTCTGTCGATCATTTGTACACATTGATTTTTAATGATCATAAAATTACTTTTATGAGAGAAACTGAATATATTTAAAAGATAATGTTAAATTATAATTTTAAAAGATATCTCTTGACCATTGTATTTGCACTATTTGATAAAAATAATGTCACTAGTTTGATGACGGTTTTGAAACTGTTGGTATGTTTTCGTTGATATTTAAAAATATAATCAGAATATATGCTTTAGTATAACCTTCCTTTGCGGTGTTAATCGTAATTGGATGAACCTGTTAATTACGCATCGGAAGAAGTTTAATTCTATAATTATTATAAATCAGTTTTTCAAAAATTCAAAATTAATAATAAGAACCTCCGAAATAACAGCGACATTTACTTTTTGGAATTCTTGTAATTAACAGCGTTATCTGATCAGAAGTAGGCCAATATGCGATCAATTATATTATTCAATTATGCTGCACATAAATATGAAGACACTGTTTAAGTAAATTATTATCTTATGCTTATTCAATTTCAATATTTTGTCTAACATAAAGCAACAGTTATTATTCATTTACAGTTTTATTAAGCATTACTGTAATCAGTGTCATACATTCGTCATTCATGATAGCGTTGCTGCTGGATTATTTTTTTTATTATTGTTTGGAATACGTCCTAATGAATGTTATAAGAAGAGCAGCCGTTAAAGGCTTTGAGCATGCTGTTGTTTTGCTGCCAACTCAGACAAAAGGTATAGTATACGATTATGTTTAATCATTCATTTACAACCTACAATACAATTAATTCGGTATGTAAAATATGTTATTATTGCAAATTATGGACTTACTTATAATAGCAATTATTTGTTTTTCAATCATTATCACACTTAAGTCAAATGAAACAAGTATGAGTAAATCTTAATTCTATCTAATAGCATTATCCACGATTAATAATTAAAACGACGAATCTTGCTATATTTATAATTTATAAAAACCAACTTCGCATTTATAGTAGAAAAAAGTTATAGTTCTATGTTTATCACATCAAGCAATTTTTGTGTTTGAACTACTTGATCAGCAATTTTAAATTAAATAATTATTTTACTTAATTACATATTGTTGAATATGGATTTATCATCATCTAAACTAAAATGTGTGTTGTCAATGCTCCTAAAATCATCTTCGTGTAAAAATCTTTTTTCTGACGCTACTTTCTAGTTAATTCCTCAACATATAAATAATTTTCTCATAAACTTAGAATTATCATGTATCGTTAAAAAAAATATAAATATTTGAATAAAATATGAAACTAGAATGCAGCATACGAATTGAAAATAAAGTTTTTATACACAAGATTTCGAAACAAAATAACAAATTTTTAGAGTTCACTTTAGACTATGTTGTTTTTATACTTACAAAATACGTAACTACTGTAACGCATTTCCCTGTTATACATTTTATATAAGCAAATGTCTCTCACGATAAATAAAAAGATGCTATTTCGAAAAGTTTCAAATATAATTTTTGCTTTCATTATCGAAAAGCTATCGATTTAATATTCGGTATGATATCATGTGAACAGGAATAAATAAGTGGGGTAATTAGGATGCAGCAAATAAAAGCCAGACGACTGCATTGTCATTAAAATGAATTAACATTTATTGAATCGAGACAGTGACACCTAACAGTGGTTCTATATCCTACTACTTACAATCTTAAAGGTAATCACAGCAACAATATTATCTCCATTATTCACAACACTTACGTAGATTACTGTCGCAATAATATATTATTCTCGATAGTAAATTTATTAATATTCATACTCTATATTCGTTATTAAGAATTATCATTACAGATAATAAGAAAACTGTGTAACCACTTCCGCGTCACAGGTCGATCTGCGAACGATTTACGGACGCGAGAAATTATTTCGATGCAACTTAGACTATCCATTGACAATATTTCATGGTGCCGGTGCTCTCAGGCGGAAGAATTTTTGCACAACTTTTCCCGATTTTTTCTTCTCCGCTAGACGAGATGGGACAATTTCAGCAAGTCCTTCAGCCTGGGAGCCTTGCACGGTACAATCGCCTAACTGAACGATATTCAATTTTAATAGTGCCGATGAAATAGAAATTATCAATAGTTTTCGTTCGAAGCGTTGGTTATATACATTTCCAAACAACTGTGGCTCGATTCTTCCGTGAAACAAGGAGCATTATTCGCCAGACAGCTTTTCCTCTCTCCCGGATTCGCTCCGAAGACACCGTTTTATATTCTAATCGTACGATCCGTTACATCGGTAACGGCTCGCAATTGCCAAGAAAAGACCGAAGCACGGCGAAACCTATCGCATCGCGTGGACTACGGAGAAGAGACGAATTAACGGAACCGAATACGATTTTTTCTGTAGGCGGAAGAATAGGAACTGAATATCGAAGCGAAGCTCCTGGACCTTTGGTTCTCGAGTAAAGGTGTCAACGAGGAAGTGGTACATACGAATCCAAAACGAAGTGTATTTTGAAACGGAGGTCCTCGAACGGTTGAGGGACCAACGTGTGTGCTATACCGCCGGAGATTCTCTTCCCTATCGCGGCTAACTTTGTTTCAGTTTTCTTCCAAAAATATAAATTTACTAATGTACAGTCCCCGTTCATCGTGTACGTGTGTGCATTATGCGTGCGTTGCTCGCGTAGAAAAAACGTTTATACGGATTTTGTACACCTAAGTCGCCGTTATTCGGTCGCCAGTATTCGCGGAATGCTGTCCTTCCACGGAACCGTTCTGTACACATGGCGTTACGCATCGCGTTGTGTTCTGTCGTGTGCGTACCTTCACCCGACACAGATACACGAATTAACTCTATTCGACTGCTGATCGTCAATCGTTATAACTCGGTCTCGCCTACGACCGATCCTTTGCGCGACGTTCTCGACAGACTCGTCCGGAAGTCCTCGACGGGGTTCGTTACCCAGGAAGCTGTCCGCGGAGGTCGGGTCGCGAAAATCTACGAAACAATCGGCTTTGCTTTGATACATTCATTATACGCATGCTTTGGGCTGGCTGGCGGTATGGTTGCTTGCGGAGGTAAACGAATTGCAAACGGGATAAAGAGTTCTGGAACGGTCGATGGCAAACAGCTTAGAGACACGGTGGCGACAGAGTATCGTTGGAGCCTGATTGAACACCGCGTCAGGTACGTACCGACGGCAAAGTTTAATCGGCTAGTGCGTCAACGAAGAAAAACGAAAGGAAGGGGGACGAGATCGGCATCCGCGTCAACGTGTCGCAAATCACCGTTTAGCGAATCTTCGCGGCGGTTGCGAGACACAGCGGAACTATTCGTCACGGTATTCAAAACGTTAAGATCTAGTTATTCGACGTTCGAAACTACTTCCGAATTTTTTACAAAACTAATTCATCTCGGATATCATTACTCTTTTCGATAAGTTGTCACAGCTTTGGATCAGTTTTACAAGTTCTGTATTCAAAATGAATCCTCTTGTTGATCATATTCACCAGCTTGCAAATTAATTTCTCTTATTTGCAACTATTTTGTAATAAAATTTATGTCGAATTAAAAGACTGAATCACATTTTCGAAATAATTATTGAGGATAAGAGACGGCCGATGTTTCCTTGTGGAAAGGCGAATTTGATTTATAATAGAATGAATGAAACATGCAGAAGAGTTAACTAGAAGTGAATAAAGATGAATATGGCCTACAAAAGGAGCAATTTAGAATGCAGATATGTGAGTGCGATCTATAAAAGAATTAATTCGTAGTGTAAAGCTTGTAAGTATCAGCAATTGAGAATCTCACTGAAGAAATTTGTTCAAAAGTGAATTAGATCATGGACATTTTATGAATGAACGTAAAGTATATATAGCAATACCATCAACGGCTGTAGGAGTGTTATTATAAAATTGCATCGCTATTCGACCCGTAAATTTCCATCGCATTTGATTTTTCTCACAGAAATTTGATCAAACGAATTCGTAGAAAAACATCATTGACAAGTACTGAACTTATGCAAAGGCTACATTCTGTTTAAACTTGATTCGTCATATCCTTTCATTATGCTGCTACTCCAGAATTGAAGCGTACGAATTTGCAAGAATTTACCGAAATTTGTACGAATTTACCAAAGTCAACTGAATCGCGTAGAAATGTAAACGCGGAATCTAGTTTAACAATAAGTTACGCGTTCCCTCTTTTTTTTGTAAATTTACTGTACGATCTAAATTTAACGGCGAGCTTTATTTATGTTTCTCATTTAAATCGGCACGGCATTGTTTGCGGAATAATGTCGAAGAGTGCTCAACGGACGAAAATTCGCGACGCGGTGCGAAAGGTAAAAGTTAATAAACCTGTTTCACGCCAAAAATATAATTACTGTGTGCTGCGTCGTGACAGAAAGTTTCGAATAATTATCAACAGTGGCCGTGTACTTACGTCAATCGTACGAAAACCTCGAGTGGTTTGTTGCGCGTGCGCGTTCTCTCGACACGCGGCGTCGGCGTCAGCCTAGTCCCCTGTTTTTCCCTTCCCTTTACCGCTAACGCAATTAATTACAAATTTTATATCGCGTAAAAAGCCTTGTCTGAGGTAGTGCATATATATCAAATTACCCTGTACCGTAATTTTCCCACTTTCGCAACACTCCGTGCGTACTCTGGCCACCGGGAATTCGCTTTTCCGCGAAAACTGGTTTCGAGGGGCTCGATTCGTTCTCCGTGAAAGGAATTTTCGTACGAAAAACTCCTCGGCTACGAGAGATGAAGCACGAATAATATTTCATCGAATTATCCGATGGACGAAGAAGACGATATTCGATCCAGGGCTCGAAACTGCTCCAAAAATAGCTGTTTAAAATTATTATTAAAAATGTTCGTACTCCAAATTCACTTTTTTCAAATTAAGCTCATCTGAAATTTGTTTCGGCTTGTTTTGAATAACGCTGACAATTGCAAGACCATCAAAAATGTAGAATCCCGTATGGTGAAACTGGGAAGACTACTATTTCTGCGATGGTGTTCTCCAATGATGGCGTTTATCGAAAGAATCAAATGTTGTACTTTCGATCAATAGTTGGAGGATATAATCAACGTCCTTATGATAAGCGTTACTTTCACAAATTGTTATAATTTTCAAATTTTCACGTAAATATATATATGAAAATACCATCAGCAAGCTATTATTAAATAAGCATTTTATGCTTCTGAACAATACAATATTGGATTTTATTTGACTACAAAAGTTTAAGAAATCAAAGTGAAAAGACTTGATCTGCAGAAAGGTGTATGTAATTCATAAAAGAGTGAATTTAGAGTGTAAGCTTTTTAAAGATTCTCATAAAAACAGTTGCAAATAGACTACAAATTTTGATGCAAAATAAAGATCATTTACACTAATTGAAGGATATAGAAACTACATAGACATCTATTTATTTTCTCAATGGTTTTAATGAGCTCCAAAGAATACAACAGAAGTATTAAAATCTATAAATGGTTTTACCGTATTAATTTTGATGTGTTATTAGACACTGTTATTATTCATAAATAGTACGGATCTTCATACAAGTTTACATTTTTATTATTTTACAAAAATTACAATTAACACTTTGATTGCCAGGTTAACAACCTCGGAGAGTCCATAAAATTAAATATTAAAATTGCAAAATAAAGTTGGACGAAACCAATCACATTTCCGACGTTCATACATTTTATGAATCTTAATAAAATTAGGGAATTACGATAAATAAAAAACTAGTTTTTAAATCTAAGTAAACAATGTGTCACTCGTGTATGGATGACACGGCAGTCAAAATGTTAAAGAAAAGTTTGCTCCGTCAATTAGACCAAGGCTCGGAATTAACCAGCCACGCAACACGAGGATCGCGAGGGCTACGCCTCCCGAGTCCCGTGACGCGTCTCGTTCCTCGATGATCGCCTGAATGATACACACACGACCACGAAGAGTGAGACACGTGACGGGAGTCAGGAGGCGTGGCCTTCGGAAACCTCGTGTTACGTGCTGGTTAATTCCGAACCTAGAGCTAGACTAAGCGAGAGAAGATCCGCAATTTATTCATAATCGTTTCGAAAACTGAAATCAGTATTATAACAGTTTTCTAGCGTCGAAACAATTGCAGCTCCTGGACCGAGATTGGACCTAAACCGAAGGTCTCAAGGTGCGTGTCCAAAGAAATAAAACCCAAATGAAGGATTGTTTTTTTCTTTAATTTCAATAAATTGGAGTCGATATATCCGCATTCTTGAGTTTTTACAATTTTTCTATTTTTGTACACTTCCGCTGCTAACTTGACAAGTTTTGATAAACCAGTTTTCCAAAGGACGCGAGAAGAAATAAAAATGTTTCAAGTTCCTCTCAAACGAACACAATACAAAATACTCTTAAGGAAAACTCCGACAATGAAATAAACACGCACCTTACGATGTTCATCCGCGGTATTTCGCTATTGACACGATTCTCGCATTTTGAAGCTATCTATCTCGGCATCAGCTGAACGCGTTTGTTTTCTACAATGAAAAATTGACGACTGAAAATTTCGTAGCATTTGAACACTTATTTGAACACGAGCGTTATCTGGAGAACGAACTGATAGGATAGCAGAACCGGTAACTGTTGGTGACCGGTTGCTGTGCCTTTGATTTCTTTCCAGGCACAATTGATGATATATTTATCGCATCAGTCATATTAAATTTTGTTATTCTTTCATTTTCCTTATTTTCTAAAACAGAAATTTAATATGCTTTCAAGATGAACATGGAGCGAATTATGCCCGAAAAGAAAACAAAAGCGCATCGATTGGTTGGCCACATTAACCGGCTATATTATTCGTATACTAAACTCAGAGACTAAATCGATCAGGATCGTTCGTTGTGTCCGATTGCCGTTGCGATCTCCGTTCCAAGACCCTGTCGGTGAAGCGTGAAACGTATACGTTCAGTTCTGTAGCGACTTCGGGGAAACAATGAGCGAATAAATGTAGGCTCGGTTCGCGACTCGCGCCAACGGGAACAGTAGATTCGCTGCCCGTTTGTTCGCTGGCGGTAAAATTTGCGATCCGGTTCCGGTTCAAGGGAGAACATCGAATATAGGGGTAAAAGAGTTCTGTTTGTATGCGTGTTACGTGCGTGCACGTTCTCGAGCGTGTATGACCTCTATGAAATGGTACAATCGAACGGCGTCGGGATTACCGTTTCTCTTACCTACACGTATATACACCGTATCGACGATCCTCCCTAATGTACATTACAATCTAAGAAGAGTAACAAATGCTATTTTACAATCATCTTTATACAGAATATCGGCGTTCCGTCCGCGAGCTAAGGGCCGTCGATGATACGGGGCAGGTAAACGAGACGACGCGACGGCCCGTCGCGAGCCTCGGAAGCGATCGGCTTTGCGAAAGACAAAGCTATCGTCGAACCCCAGACGATCGCGCTCGAACCGTGAAGCGTCGTCTCGTCTATGGACGCTCGACTGCGACGTATTTCCGGTTTGTTAATACTGCCGCGACGTCCTCGGTACGATTTGTTTCGGAACGTTAACACGGCGATCGATGCAGTAATCCTGGTTACCAGCTACAGATTGGATTGTCTTAATCTAGAATCGCGTTCGCTTGGACCAAAGGGTGTAACAATCATCGTGTACTCGGGGAGGAATGTACAGTGTGCGAATCTGTGGTCGGTGTTTGGTATTCGACTACTTGGTACTGAATTCTCAAGTACTTTACACTTGAATACTGGCCATTCGAAGACTTATGGTCTCGAACGCGCGATGTCAGGGTACTCGACGTGATCTCGGGTATTTGCAATGCGGTAACTACAATTCAAATGCTTCTGTTGCTCGAAAGATCGATCATTCGTTCGTCGTTTATTACTCACTATTCTATTCCTTTGTGTATTCGGTGTCGAAGCACTCGGTACTCCGGCGCCCGATCAGTTGACATTCAAATGCTCGGTATTCCGTACTCGAGTACTCAGAATTCAGTATACGAATCGAATCGTTGCTCGTCGCGTTCTGAACACAAGTTCGGGGAGAAGTCCTCGTTCAAATACAAAAAGGTCTGAATGATTCGTGTGCTTTCTAGGATAAGGCTCCTGGCACTTGCTGGACACGTGGTTCTACCGACAAAAGAGGTTATTCAGATGCTTTGTACGCAGGAAAGACTAAAGCTATGGTTCCCTTGAATTCTTCGCGAAGTCTGCAAGGAAGAGTGTCAACCTTTAACGGAATTACAATGAGTTAGCTCGAACAAATCTAGCGAGAGTATTGAATGCGACTGGTTCTGCGTATTAGTCGTAGGACGGTCCACTGAAACGAGACCCGCGCCATCATCTAGTTTATGCTATCCGAGAATTAAAGATAAATTCTGTATCTTTTTCAATTATTTTTGCTTGTTATAGAAATTTCTTATTACTTTTTAACGAAACAGTGAACGCAATCGTGTCTGCTTATAAAGCGAAGTTCGACAGCAGTTGCTTTTCTGGACGAAATCGTGCGACGCCATAGCTGCGAGCAAGCAACATGGCCGGCCCCTGAAAAAAGCCATCCTCGAGATAGCTATAGAGGGAGCCCGTCGTTTCCAATGTCTTCGAACCCCTCTGGAATTTATTCGATTTTTATCCGAACGATGACTTTGTGCAAATATATCCCTTCCGTTTGTACACATTTTTTAATCGCTGTATCTACCTATCTAGGTGATAAAATAGCGTGATTTCTTTGGTCGCGGAACAGCGGTGGAACAACTTATTGCAAGCAGATATTATAGAATTTCGATTCCAATGATTTGAGATCAATTTCTGGCGTTTCCCTAAAATTGTTAAGGCTCTAGATATATCCGGAGTTCTTCGTAATATCACAGTGGACCGTCCAACGATCAGTTTCGGCGTGACGAGGCTTCGTGCGTTCATTTATACAAATTGTCGTGAGAAGAAAGATAATATACCCTGCGTGACCCGGGTCATGCGTATACTTCTACGACCTCTAGATTAAACATGAACCGAAGAAGAGGCATCGGTTCCCTCGACTCTCCTCGCAATATCGCGTGAGCGCAACGATCAGCAGCTCCGACGACGTTTTCGTTTCCGTACGCAAAGAATACTTTCCACGCGAAGAACTGGTGATCGGTCCGAGAGAAACTGTGGGATCATCGACGGACCGCATCCCGGATGCGCCTCGAATTTCCGAACGCGAGCGTGTCCTCGTCTCTCGGTAACGAAAGCAACCGAAGCATCGGCAGCGGCCAGTCGTCGACGAAATTTGGCAGGCTTCCAACCAGGCTAATTAATCGAATTTAAGCAGACTCGTTAACCTTTTTTCGGCCCCTGTTGCGTCGTTCGTTTAACAGGTTCCGGGCAGGATTCTTTCAAACCCTTTGTTTAGCTTTAACGAAAAGCGATTTCACTCGCGAATCTTTCATCGTTGTATTCCGGTCAACTCTGTAATTGTTTGTCAAACTGCAAAGTATATATAATGGAAAGCTTAATAAAAAACAAGCAAATGCTGTCCGAACATAAGCGGATTTATTAAAAGAGGAAATTTAAATATCCTGCTGCAGCATGATTTTCGCACAAATTGAAATGATCGAAATGCTGAATCATATTACATACGGTTTTTAATAATATTAACAGTAATAATCGACAAAAACCTTCTGGGCGACGATAGGCATCAAGACTAAATCAGAAGTCAAAACCGCATATTGCGAGGTCAATTATCGTCCCTTTATCTTTATATTTCTCGAATAAGACATATTAAATGTTGTTATTCTTTTATTTCATGAACTTTTAGATAAGAAACTTAAACACATCTTGTTCGATAAATATGAACAGCAATTGGTCATACCACAATAATTTGCGCCACTACCCTAAGGGGTTAATACAATCTCGGAGTTAATAAAATAACTCCGATCATAAGTCTGCATCGAATTTCATTCATCTATCGGTGTATCGAGTTTGGTTGACCGAAGCACAACGTCCGAGTTGAATTGCTTTTTCTAGTTCAATAGAGGAAACGCGTCTGGAGGTTAACACCGTCGTTAGGTCGAGCCGGTGTCGGCGATGCTTTCGGTACCGCGTCGCGCTCGGTAGTTCCACCTGAAACCCAGGACACGGTGTCCCGAGTCTGTGATCCTCTGTTTTCCAGCTGCAGCTATCTTGGTCGCGCGATATATCCCCCGCGACTCGAGTGATCGGGATCAGCGATTCGTCGGACAGCGGCGAGCCGTGATCGAGTGTCGCGCGCGCGCGCGCTCGCGCACGAGTGCGAGTCATCTCTGGGAAGAGAACGTTCGGAGAGGATTGATCGGTTCATTCACTCACTAGTGTCGGAGGTGTGCACGGGAGTGGTGGCTGGCGTGTTCGAGGGCTGATGTTGCGTCGGCTGCGTTGGTATGCCAAGAGACGCGAGCAGCGGCCGGGGGATTGCACCAGGGGTGGCTGTCGGTGGTGGCGGGCTCTCCTGGCCTACGAGCAGGCTCGCAGGCGGGAACCCGAAGAGCTGGGATCACTGGAGCCGAGGCCAATAGTTACCGGTCAGGTCCGGAGTTTGCGACGGGATCTGCACCGGCACCGAAACACCTGCCGATATTACACCTGGAACAATAAAATACGGTTTTCCTTGTCGTTAACACGATCGTTTAATGCGTTCGCGGACAAGATAAATTTTGAATGTGCTGCGAAAACAGACCGGTGATTTATTTTTATATTAATCGTGACATCACATTTTACTAATCGTATAAAGTGAATACTATAGCATCCACGTCGATACACATACAGATTGAAATTAAAGAGCCAAGGCTATATAGAATTGAATTTTTGATAATGGTTTATTTTAAATGTTACAACATTCATGTCATTTTTTATCGCAATGAAAATTAATACTGTAACATTCGCGTCCGCGAATATGTTAAAACCCCACGGATGTATTGCTAACAAGGCCGGTGTCATTTTAATCCAAAGTGACTTGGATAGACAGTGTACCCGACATTCGTGGAATAAACTTCCTCTTAACACCTTGCACTAGAATAACGAGTCAGATTCGTGATAAAGATTTCGCATAAGATTTATTAAATATGTATGTTGTTTATTTCTCCTAAATCGAAATCAAATTTAATTCTTCTGTTATCAAAGTCTAGGAACGCGAGTAAATAAAGGCAATATAAAAAACAAAAATTATCTGGATCTATTAAGGACAATATTGAGGACGAATGAGTGCTGATCAACGCAGCGTGAAAGGAGTCGTAGTGCAAGGGGTTAAATGGTAACAACGGTATGTCAAACAATATTTCGAAATTCGAACATTTAGCGAGTGAAAGTAAAATTTAAAAAGTCTTGCTTTATGAGAGAGAAAAGTTATCTTAAAATTGCTCTCGTTCTTTCTTCAATATTACATTTTTCAACCTGGTCATCGCGGATTGCCCAATAATATATATCCGATATTTTTTACAAGTCAATTACTTAATTTTTCATAGATATTTAAAGTTGATTTTTTATTAAAATATTAAAATCTTGAAGGAACATTGAAAGAAATTTCTGGGCCGTTTAACGAAGATTTAAAAAGATTATATTTTCAAAAACCATAGCGTTATAAATCAATTGGTTAACCTTGAATTGCACAACCGTTCCCCTTAAAGGAAATGTGCAATTCTATTTTAAGAAACCATGATCACCTTGACATCTCGGAAACGCATTAACGCAGCTAAAATGTGCGTCAACTAAGTCAACAGAAACTTTCGTAAACTTTTCAAAATAAACTGAATCAATAAGTCCAAGTTTTAAACAAATACACCAAAGATTAACGTAATTATACAATTTTATACATAATTCTACTTCTATTATTATATTATAATTTTTGTTATAATAATATGTAATTTTAAAATACCAAGGTACAAAAAATATATGAATTTTCAATTCAGTAGTGCATAAGAATAAAATAAAACCCAAATATTTCATACGACCAAAAACATTTTTATTGCTAGACATATATAGATTTGATGTATTTCTGTATCAAATATGAAAGTAAAAAAGCCTTTAAACTTGTAATACTGTCCCGGAATCTCACATGATTCCATAAAATTCTCTCATAAGAGTCTCCTTATTGGTTTTTAATCAAATATTGTAGCCTACGATTATATGTGCAATCAAGTTTTGTTAATTTTTTATGGAGTTTTTAGAAAGATTTAAATATAGTACTTCGCAGTCGTAAAGAATTTAAAGACACTGTTATATTATTTCCAACTTAATAATTTTAATAAGCAGGTAAGATACACTTTCATTGAACTCATGTTTCTCGCAATTAACGTCGATAATTTTTGTCCCAAATATTCCCCGTAACCCATAGTACGTTTACAACGTCTACAATCCAGTGGTATGCAGAAGTTTCTGAAGTCCAACCTCCAATCTTTTCACCGATCAAATTTTGTAAAAAGTTTTAAGGGCCAACGTTTCAACGTATCAGCGCTTTCGAAAACAATAACGTGTCTCAGATCGCATAACGCGAAACATCTTCGTCCTTTCGCATAATCCGGTGCGATCAAGCCCGGATTAATCGATGCAACATCCGCGTCCCATATCGATCGAAATTTCACAGAAATCAAGCGAGCTAATCACGATTTGTAACGTTTCGTTCGTTCGCTGAGAATACAGCAATCGAACAAGAATATTTAAGTTTCATTTTGTGGAACGGAGCAGCGTATAAATCATGGTACAACGAGTGAAATCAAGCGGCGCGTTCTCCGTGAAAACGATACACGCCAAGGGTCGGCGGGCGGGCACTTAGCAATGGAAACGACGACGGGACATCGCCGGTGGTGGTGATGGCAACGAGCGCGGTGAAAGTCCCCGGCGCTCATGCACGTAAAACGATTATGATGGATAAGTTGCGGCTCGTTCCGCACGTAAGAAGCGCGAGAAACGAGGGACAGGGGTTGGAGGAACGGAACTAGAAAGAGAAAGACACAGCGAGAGAAATAGGAGGTGTGTGTGAGAGAGGGAGAAAGAGAGAGAGAGAGAGAGAGAGAGAGAGAGAGAGAGAGCAGAACGGTAACGGAGGGAAAAGCGAAAGGAAGAGAGCGAGCGAGCCGGGCGAACGGGGCGGAAAGACAAAAGGAATGCGGCGCGTGTTCCGCAGTATTCCACCATTCTACGGCGTTCCACTCCATTCCTGTAGGTACGCCGCGCACCCCCGTGTTTCCTCCCCTTTGGGTTCGCACGTTATTGAGCGCTCGCCCAGCCGAGGCGAGACCCAACCCATCCACATCCTCTGTTCGCCCCTGTATACCTTAAAGAGAGGAAGAGACTGCGGGACAGAGACAGCGAAAACAAGCCCGGCTACGGCGAAACAGAGACAGCCCGAGAAAGAAGGAACGGGGGCTGCTGCGAGCAGGAGTGGCGGCGATGGAGGGCGAAGGGGGGTAAGGTACCCGGTGGGTCGTCCCTCCGCAGTTTTCGTTAAGCGAGAGGGGTCGAGGGTACCCGGCGCTGGGGATGGAGAACAGAAAGTTGGAGAAGAAAGAAAGGAGCCCGATGGCCGGCCGCGCGACGGAGAAAGTGCGAATCGGAGAAAATGGAAAATTCACAGGCTACGTCTGCGGTCGGAGGGGATGGAGAACCGCCGAACATCCCATTCTTCGATTCAGCCCCCCGCCGGCGCCGAACGAGATTTGTTTTAAAATCCTTTGACAATTCCGTGGACGAACGATCCACGTGCCGCGCGACAATCTCTCGACCACCCCCGAACTTCTCGCCGGGTTCGAACCTATACGTCCCGTGCCACCTTCCTGTCACGCGTCGCGGCGAACAGCCGCTATACGTACACGCGCATAGACCGTGTGTAAAGAGGTTCCCGGGTAATTCGCGGCGGTTTATTTCGCTTTCGGCGCCGATCCTGCTGCGACAAGCATCCCAACAGGCAAAGGACATTGCCAAACATTTTCGAATCGACGCTTCGTACATCTAATGTTCACGCGGTACACCGAAAATTCTTTTGTGACGATAGGGATTATAAAATTATGGATGTGCTCGTAAATAAATAACTTGCACGCTTTATGCACTACATGTGCATACATATGTACCTGTGCTCCTGTAGACAGGCGTTGAAGTTTATGGAATGTGTGAAACTGGCAAATTGTAAGACTTTAAAGAAGATTGTGAAACTCTACTTTGTTTCTCGATACTGGCTCTAGGATTTTCTGGAAACTATTCCAACAATCCCATAAACGTGGTAAAAATTCGTTTTCTATGATCACAAAGAGACGTTTCTTTCATTTGTGATTTACTTCTAGCTTTGACTGGGAAGCAAAAATTCGATGAGACTCAAAAGGCCATGGGACTTGACTTAATCCTTAACGGTCCACTGTTGCAATATACGCAGCATAGCACTTTTACTGATTGGCTCGAATGTCACGCATATTGCGACAAAAAAGAGCATTTTATTATTTTCATCATTGCCCATTTATTTAATAGATAAGTTCCTTCTACATTTTATATAACAGTCTTTAATACATATCTTCTGTATGAAAAATACAATAGCTTCTACCCGGCGGTATGTAAACTCGAGACACTTCTGAACCATTAAAGGTTAAGAAAAGGTAATTATCGTATTGAATATTATCTAGAAAATAAACTTTCAAAAATTCGAGGGTTATACACAGAAATATCGAAAAATGTATTTTTTAATTCAATAGCGTACATTGCAGCTAATTTTGTTGTTATTGTTTTAATTTACATATGTGGAGAACAAGTTCAGAGTACGAGCAAGTATCAAAATTGGTTTTGCAGGTTTCGAAATAAAACTGAAAATGGAATAAAAATTGCTCGATTGACGAAATTATTGTTGAAGACAATAATTGACAGATCAACGATTCACCCTAAAACGACCCTATTACATTTTTTGGCATAAGTGACATCGCGAGGTTGCGAACGAGTCAAAATAAAATCATTTAGTAACCAAATATTATTTATTGTTTTTAAAATATTATATAAAATATAAAGTATGGCACGAGTTAGGGCAACCTTATGAAATCGTTCTAAAGATAAACTGGAATGTAAATATTAATATTTAGCACTATAAGTTATATGAATGTTTCGTGAACTTCGCTTTCCTCTTACCTACATATAAATTTTTGCTCGAGTTTAAAATGTTTCAGAAAATCCTGCAAAACGATTCGATGACAAAAGAAAATCGGTCATATGTTCGACTGTGTTCATCCTGTACGTTCTACCGATTTTTCGATCTTGCTTTTATTATCTGGATATTTAGTTCAATTAATTTACGGCTGTTGTTAATTAATAAATAACGGACCAACGGAAGTGGGTCAGTTTGTACAACGAATTTTATTGCGATAACGAAAGGGACGAGCGAGAATCTTGTTACAAAGGTGCGGTAAATTTATTTGCGATTTCCCGGGTCGATCATAAATTCCGAGCGCGTTCCCTGCCGAAACAAAGTTTCTTGCGGCTATTCTACGTATTTCCGGTGATGTCGTTTGCTACGGTAACTAGTTTTCGCGATGACGCGCGCTGTTTTCCTTTTTCACTGTCTGGCCGCAATTGCGCGGCCCGAATCCTCGAGCGTGTGTAATCAGGCGGGTGTTTCAATGGCACGGTATAAGTACGTTTGAGCGGGAAGAAGAGTCTGCCGCTCTCTGCAAAAGACACGCGTCGGGCAGCGCGAACACGCGATACCAATCGTGGCGTTCTCCGCCCTCTGTGTCGGCCTGTTTAAGCCGTCTACCTCAGAAACGGAGGAAAATCTCTTGAAAAATGCGAGGAAGCGCCGCGGTTAAAACGTTACTTTATCTTTCCGTAACTTGCTCCTTTTCCTGCCCGGGCGTTAAACATCTGTGCAGGAAGCATTAAATTTCGAATTATTGCAGGGCCAAACTAAAAGAAAATTGGACGCATTCCGGCGACGATGAAACTATAACCTTATGGACCCATCGTAGGCCATAAACAGCCGGTTAACGAGCCAAGAAGCTTCATACGCTCGCGCAAATCGGTTCCAATTGGCACGGATCTTTGAGATCGCTTTGAATAAAGAAGATAATGCCTTCTTCGTACCGCAAGTTCTTGTATCAAATCGAAGTGGCGTATTACTGCATACTGTTTACGACTACTACTTCAATGTTATTTTGAAGAAATAAGAACACGAAGTTGAAATTTATTTTTCAATGCTGGCTAAAGTAAGAAAGCATGGCAGAAGACTTTCGATATAATTTTTATGACATTGTATGTATTATATTTTTATCGTACGATTATCCTTCGGATAATATTGCTTCCATTTATATTTTATTCATATTATAAATTACATTAAAATCATGGTAGATTTCATTCATTCGGATAAAAATTTGCCTGAATAAGATTTGATTCGGATAAAAATTCATTTGGATAAAAAGCTATTTGTTATTTGAATAAGAATTTACTTTTACAGAAACTAATTCGGAAAATAATCAATTTGAATACAAATTACTGACTGCAGCGTTTTTTTACTATTAACTATTTTTCAACTGTTGTATCATTACTTCTAGCTAGATTGATTATTAACGCATAACTAAATAATCTTTCTTCCGGTGGAAAGAAAATCGTTGTATTTATATTTATAACACGTATAAAATACGTAAAGATTTGTTGGTATATTATTAGAATGATATTGCAATCTCTATTCGATTAATTTAAACAAATAATTTTCGATTAAGTTTACAACAGTAGTAAATAGTAAATAATATTTATTCAAAATGTTCAACATGTTTAAATATTTAAAACATTGTAAGATTAAAGACATTGGAAGCAGAAAATAATTATTTTGAATATTTTATTAAACGTCTGATGTACTACCACTGATTATAATAATATTATTATGTCTCGTTAGATTTTTTATTTTTTGCTTCATAATAAGATTAACTTAAATATGCTTTGTTAATATGGGTATGTTAAAGGTTCCTATAAAGGACTAGTATAAATTAATGACTGATAAGAAAACTGGTGTAACATTGGTTTCGGTTATCAAAAGGCACAGTCGTAACTCGAAACTTTCATTAGAATTAATTTCATACGAATTAATTACAAAATTACGAATTTTATGCATTCATGATAAAAAAAGTAGCTGGAATTTGAAACAGTGAATTGAAGAATATTCACCTATTAGAATGCTATTATAATGACTGCCCCAAATCGTTAATTAATTTTTAAAAACTGAACATCTCACAAATCTTAATGACCATCGATGCGATTTTAACCCTTTAAATTATGATTTCTTCCTGAGTTACTTTAACATTTAGTGCATCAAAAACCTATGAATAGGCTTTTCCGTAACTGAACTGTGTCTAAATAGAACCAAATAATTTTCTTTTAAACATTAATTTCAAAATAACTAATTCCATTATATTAATGTAAATAATTTGATGGATTATGAACAAGTACATTGCAGTTTTTGAACAATTTTGTTAGAAATTCGTAAAATTCTTTTAAAATTAACGATTGATAAAATGTTAATCAGCAATTCTTTATTTTTAATAATTTCCCTAATAGGATATTTTCTTCTCTGTCTTCATTTACTTTCATTATTGGCTTCGATAACAGGTGAATCAAATGTTTGGCTTTAAAAAAAATCACGAGTCTGACTCGTTATAATACAAGAGGTAGATCCTTAAAAAAAACAAAATAGAGTAACAAAAAACATCGATTAATTTCTTTTGACTTCATAAAGTTATTAACCCATCGAGAGCAATATATGTGCAGCGTACGGACTATAACTCTCTATAGAATACTGAAGACAAATGTCACAGATTGTGTAAGGTTCTTCGGATAAATTGCAAAGATGTACCGTAGAAAGCCGATAAAGGAAAATTTGTTTCACACCACGATGGTCTGGTATTACTCTCGTCGCTCGCAAAGAAAACAACAAAGTATAGCGTCTTCCTTGATGGGATGAAGAGAGACAGAAATTTCTACGGAGTTTCTATTTCGTAAAATTGACGAAGAACATTTTGGTGCATAAGAATCGGCGGTCTAATAATTGCAGTTATGCACAGTATCCGTTGTCAGGGGTGTAAAGCCATCGGAACTCACGACCTTGATTAGCGCGTACCGGAGCGGCGCAGGCGAAGTGGGTACCGATAAATGCCTTTGAAGATTCAGCAGGAACAAACAAACAATCCTTAAGCGGAAACTCACCAGTCGCGGTCGAGGTCGTCGGCTGGTAGGGCGCACCACCTGGTCCTGCAGGCTGTCCGCCGGGTGTGGTGGGGGTTCCACCATGAGAGGTCGGGATACCACGATGGGGTTGCGAGTGCGCAGCAGTGCTGTGTGCGTGGGAGTAAGACTGCGACAACGAGTGGAGAGGCTCGTGGAACACGTACGCTGGATATCCCTCGGCGCGTTGCTGAAGACAGCTTCCACCCATTGACCCGCCCAAGGTGCTTGACATCGAGCTGCGAACAGAAAACGGATCCGCGTCAGGAAACGGTAACCGGAGAGTGCCAATCTCTGTTGATTCCAAAGCATTCCGGGAGGATCCGTCACGGAACGTGACTCGACCACTCTCGAGTGTCCAATAACTGACTTTTACGCGAGATTTTCTGTTTCAGATCATTCGATGGTAATTTTCTTGCTCTGTAAGGCTTTCTTAAGCTTGCAATGTCCACTGTTCAAAACCTTAAGGCTGATTCACACGGAACTGCTTCAGATACGGCCAGTAATTTAGCAAAGTGATGAGCAACTTGGTAGCTTATTGCGCAGGTTATTAACACGTTAAGTTTCGAAAAGCATCCCCTAAAATTCTCATCAAATGTAGTACATAATTTAACAAATAATTGAGTTCGTAACTTCAAACGAGACACGCTTCGTTACATTTCAATTATTAAATATATGTTATTTTTTAATTCTTGTTTCAGAAACCGTAAATCTTCTAATAATACTTGAAGAAAGGGTTCCCAAGCGAAAGTTAACAAGTAATTACATCGAGATAAATGTCGCTCGAAAAAAATGACAACAGCATTTTATTCGATAAAAAATTCAGTTTATGCGAACCTTTTAATGAAATTGTATTTCTTTTCACATCGTCGTGTCTTTCTATTCTTTGGGAAAAGTATTAGGACGAGGATGAATTAGTTCAACTCTTGTACGGTGTTATCACGGTTATATCAATATCAAAGCCAATATAAAAATACGAGAGAAAGTAAACATTTGCTTGCATAATAAAGTTGTATACGCGTTTGGTGCAATGCTTAGTGATGAAGGCGCTTGCTTGCTTTTATTCACGCTTAATTAATACAACACTGTACAGGTATGATGTTCGCGTTTCGTATAAGCGCTCTTTGCGATTTCTGAATGCGTTCTGTGAATGTGTCTTATGCGATTTCTGAATGCGTTCTCTATGCGTTCTAGATGCGTTCTGTTCGAATTCGGGTTTGCGTTCTGTCTTTGTCGCGTCGTGTTCTGTCTGTTGTCACCTCGGTTTTCTGTTGACTGGTGGAGAGTAGTTTTTGGTGGAGGAAATGAAGCGTCTTTGATTGCAGGTGGGTGTGTCGGAAGAAACTTGGAACGACGTGTGGGAAATTTGGTCCAAAGTTCTGGTTTGTGTCTTCTTCGTTTGTTAAAGTGAAAATGAATGGTTGTCCGTGCAAGGGTTCTGTGGATCTGTCGCACGTGTTGTCCGTTCGTCGGGTCGAATTTCTTGAAGTGCGGTGGCCGTAAAGTCGTCTAGTTCGGATGGTTTTTTACCCATCGCAGGTCTATTAGCACATTTATGGCTTAATTGCTGAAGGGGTGGCTAGGCACGTTCGATCTTCGGGTGTTGCCGTCGCAACAAAAGTGAAAAATCTGAAAAAGTTCTGCAGAGACCCGAAAACACTACAAAGCAATTGAAGATACTTTATCATTACTCTCAATTGAATAATTTTAATAAATAGAAGAAACATATTTCCCTTTAACTCGCGGTCGTTAAAATTAACTTGTACAATTTTAACATCCATATAATCGTCATACCGTGCGACGACTTGGAAACATCTGCAACCAAAATAAAGCTAAGCTCCCATAGTAACGATCAAGCGACACTCTGATTCTTTTCTACACGATCCATTCCTTCGTGTACGTAAATCTAGAATCCAGATACTATCACGAGCGTGGTAGGTATGTCAGTGTAAACGACAGCGATAATAATAATGCAAGCGTTCGTGCACCGGAGAGAACAAAATAGAAAAAAGGCAAAGTGGTGTGATCGTAAAATAGTGGCAGCGTAGGTCGGAGTTCAGCAAGAAGGGTTGCTCGACGCTTGAGAGCCGGTCTGTGAAACGAAGATATAATGAGCGAATATAAAGCGGTTACCTGTAAGTGTCGGGCATTGTGGCGATCGGTTGCGGTATCGACGAGTACATGGCGTTGAATCCGGCGTTTAAGGGTAACCGTGGTGTAGCAGGGGTTGCTGCCGGGGGTGCTGTGCTGCCGCTGCCGCCGCTGCTGCCTCCGCCGACTACCTGATCGACGGCTGCTCTCCTTTGGTTCCGTAATTTCTCCTCTCGACGCCACTTCGCCCTGCGATTACTGAACCACACCTGCAACCGACGCAATGACGGTGCTTTTGTCACGATAAGGGCGTCACTCCGCGCGATGTATTCGCATTATCCGCACCTATCCATCCTCACTCTCTCGCCCGTTCATTCTCCTTTCCACTCGTGCTCTCGTACTTTCATTCCTCACCTTTCCAGCCTCCCTCTCTCCGCTCATTTTTTCCACCCATTCTCTCTTTCTCGCCCTCCGCCGCGCTCCATTCCTCTCCCACCGCGCACAGCGCGGCCGAAGCCACCAAACGCGACAAAAAGTTATTTCTATAGGATATCGCTATGATGAAAAGTTAAATCGCATGTATGCTTCGCTGGGAATACGGACTATGATTTTGGCATGGATTCTTTTGCCATCTCTTTGTAGGCGGCTCTGAAGTTACCCATCTTGTAATCATCCGAAATAAAATCGTCGTTTATATTTACGTTAGTTTTTTAAATTAAATAATGAGTACCGGATTCGAGTCTACTTGACATGCACTCGAATTACTCGAAATGTCTTTTTTATGTTTCTGTGACATTTTTATTCTTTCATTTGATTCTTTAACACTGTTTCTGCCAAGCAGAGTGAAAGGACACTTTTCAAATTTCAACCCCATATTATTCTACAAGGTTAATTATTTCTCCACAACTGATTTGTTCACTTTTTGTACAATAGTTGTGTTAAACTTTTACACTCTACGTTGATAATAATGATAATAATTGATAATAAAAAATAAAAAATGAAGAAGGTAATGTTTGTTTTGTTATTGCTCCTATTGAGTTAATATTAATAATATATTATTAATAAATATATTACTCAAATTATCTATATTTTGAAATCTCCACAGTTTTCACAATTATTTGCATTTAAACGCAAAGATGTCAAAAGAAATAAGTATGCACAAAATCGCAGTAGAAATATTGTTAATTGTAAGTACAGTGGGCTGCAGTGTTCGTCTTGCCCGCATTTTGTAGGTCGAAGCTTTACCTTTATTTAAAAACTAATTGCCGACGCGAAAGATATAGCAATATCATTAACGTTAAACAATATAGAATATACATTTTATAAACTGTTCTAAATTGATGAAATTGCATACATAAAATCTAAAGATTAACTTACGATTGTCACATTTGTATTAAAGAGCTGATTTGTATTAAAGACTTGTATACAAATTTGTAATAATTTGCTGTGAATTGGTTGTTAATTCATTGTTCATGAATCGTCAATTGTTGTTACACTTTTATATTAAATAATTATTAATTATAATTATTCCTCCCTTTATAAATGTCGCTAAAAAATAGATTCTGCAACTTATTCAATGTTCACAGGTAGACATAATTAATGTCTCATCTAAAATGCCGCTAAAAATTTGGTTGTACACACAGAAAATGTTTTTTACCACTTTTGGGTGCCTTTGGCTCCACCGTCAGAGTGCGCCGTCTTCCTCGTTCGTTCACTGTCTCTTCCCTGTTTCCCCTGCCGTGCCTCACCCAACGTCCCCTTCCGTGCCAGTCTGCCCCCGCCCCCCGTACGCCCACGCAACAGCGTGAAATTTAGATACTTTTTCCTACCCGCGGAGGATACGCAACCGAGTTTGCACGAGACTCCCCTGCAGTTTGTTAATTGTGATTGAGCAGTTGTCGGGACGGGAAATTGAGTTACTCTCGCTGTATTCCCGCCGTGCTCCTCTGCCCTCCTACCCTCATAGACACTTTCTTTTTTTCCGATTCTTTTTCCGCCGCGGCACGGAGTTCCGCCTATCGGATGCGCGACGGCACCGCGCGTACCTGCAGACGGCAACTTGAATTTATTCGCGACGTTAGCGTCGCTCGATGCAGTCTGCAACGAGATTGCCAAAGGTGTCCTCAGCTAGCCGGTGAACCGTGAATTTTCATGCTCTTTTTCTTCTGTTCTTCGCAAGGAGCATTCGTCAGTTTCAATATCAATCCATTCTGAGACATTAACCATCGAGTCTCCGTCCTCGATTATCTTCCACGTAACGCGCCGAGTTAATAGAACGGACAAGAAATCTTGAAAAGAAGTGCTTAGTTATTGGATTGACGCTGACTGTGACTTCATTGCGACATAAGAAATTAAGCAAAAAATTGTTTTTCTGGTGAAATATCTCGCGAAAAATCTATATTAATCGAATATCGGTGGAAGTGAAGCCGATATCGCGCAAATGGTTTCCCAATTAATATGTGTCCATTTCACATTTTAGTTCGACGGATTCTGTTTAAGTCATATTTTATTGTCGCTTCTTATACGGATATTGTTAGAATTATTTTTACATTATACCGTAGTAACCCAATGTCGTAGAAATATGACATACATGCGAATACATGAGAGACAAAACTGTAAATATATTTGAAAAAGAAAGAATACTGTATGACGATATTTTTGTCTGGTCGAAATTTAGAAAATGTTTATTTTGCAAAGACATTCGCAGTCCAGTCATGACAAACTGTACCGCCATTGTCAGAACAGTCGCTTTGTCCACGTGACAAAATATTTCGTTACGCTCGAGATTAAATAAATGTTAATTATTTACTTTAGTCGCTTTGTCCTATATCTAATTGTTTTTTCGAGGTTTTCGTAGAATAATTACAGACCAGAGAAGGATAAAAAATAATGTGTTTGTACTAGTTTTTTTAGAAAGAAGAGTAAAATTTAAAGAAACTATAGTGGAATGCATGGACCTGAGCGAGATTCTAAACAATAATTGTCGGTTGGTCTTGGTATTCTAGGTGTTTACAGTGCTTGTTTATAGTACAACATTGCTCCGCCAAGTTCCCCGTAGATTTTTGAAAATATTTAAAAAAAACCTATAATTATTTTTCAGATAAAAGTTATCCAGAATGTTCACATCAATTTAGTTATATTGCGGAACAATGACAAACCTTCAAGCTTCAAAAATTTCGCGTTTTTGTTTTTTTTTTCAATTGGAAAGAGTTATTATTCCAAGCACTCTCGATTGATACTTTGTTTTAGCGATTAAATAAAGGGGATTTTTAAACACCGGAAAGGTAAACAGATTTCAGCTCGGTAAGGTAAATATTTACCGGAAAGATGAAATTATGACAGAGGGAAAACAAGAAGCCGGTTGAATCTATAACTATTATACTAGCGAGAATTATCGGGACAGATTTATCGCGCGGGCACTAGAGACGATACGGTGTGTATAATAAATGGTAACCTCAAGCAGCAAATCGGAGCTTAAGTTCTTTGTCGCGCTTCCCCGGATTTCCTGATTTCGAAGATACCTCGTCGCGATAAGAGGATTCCCTCTCCCTTCGATATGTCGATCTCCCCTCATTCTCCGAGCACTGTCGGCACAAACTCCGGATTACATAGTAATTTTTCCCCACTCCGTATGTCCCTCGTCCGAGATTCCTAGAGCCCGACGACGAGTCTCCCGAAGTATTCGCGAAAAAGATGCAAGGGGTCGATCGCGTGCCGTAATGCAGTGGGCTGATCGTTGGGTTCATTTGCACGATGAAAAAAAAAAGCGCAGCGTTCTCAGTTTTCCCAATTCGTGAGCGAGAGGCGTGCTCCGGCGTATAATAGTCGACAATTGCTACGTCGGCTGTTTCGCTCGTGAACAACGACGAACTGTCGTACGATAATGAGAACAACGATAGAAAAATTCGATAACCAACAATGCCCGTAACTTTTTTAATTACCGTATACCGGGGAATAACGGCCGGTAACAATGCGCGAGAGAATCGCAGTCGGCGGCATTATTTCCCCTCGATTTTACCTCCAATGTCTACACGTTCGTTCGCCAATCATTCCGTACGTTAATACGATTTTGGTAAAAGGGCGGGTTTCTTGTTTCGACGAAAGACGTTATTACTAGGCTGCGTGCTTTATACATTTAGTCATACATTTATGACTAAATTCATATTTATGATTTTAATCATACATTTTCAGTTAACTCTCATTCATTGAAATTAATGAAGAAAATTTTCATTTTACACATAGATACGCAACTTCATTTTGCGCATAAATTCGCAGAGCCCATAATTTTTCACGAATATATTTTTACAGATTTTTGACGAACGATTCGCAAAACAATTGTCGATAAAAAGAGGAGAATAGATTCACAGAAATTCGCGGAAAACAATACCGCGTAACATGGATTTTAAACAATTTCATTCAACGATTAATATATCAGTGAATAAAAGTGATTCGAGCATGCCATTTTCACTATTTTAAAAGAAGAATTTAAGAATTCTTTTTGGTTCACCTTTTCTTCGATTATCGATGCATATTATTAATTCTACTGTACTTAAACACATTAATCATTAGCTTCCTCTGAAATTTCATTAGAACGCAAGAACTATTTGAAAAACTTTTTTCTTGTTTGAAGAAATATTTTAAAAAGTTCTAAGAACACTTTCGATTCTTTGGTTTTGTGAAAACCGCAGAAAATTCTTTTTATCACTTGAATCATACAAACTTCGAAATTTATCTTCCCGGGTGTTTCTGGAAAATAGTTCGTGACATTTTTCGATACAACATTTACCGATGCACTTAAATCCCTATCCACAAACTGTTTGATTTTTACATCCAATACAGCTTCTATTTTCCGCACGATATTTTTTCTTCTATTTCTTTCCCATTTATCACTGCTAATCGAACGTCAACGTATCCATCGCACTTGCGCCATGTATGCACATAATGGTTTTCTTGCAATACGATGCGACTGACGCGAGACTGTACGGCAAACATTGCAAATGGACGAGCAAATCGTGACCGCTTACTTCACGATTTCGTGTACCTGCTAACGCATGGAACGATCGAAAAATACGATTATCACGAATTCCGCAAAAACAACTTAATTCCAGTTAAAATATTTTTACATCCGATGTCTTGGCTGATATCGCGAAACGGTCCAGGATATTTCTAATTTTTCTAATTTTTCTAATTTTTCTAATTTTTCAAATAAGAAGGGCGAAGAAGAGGAACCAAAGATTTTCAATGCGGGGCCGCAGTCGATCAAGGAAATTCGAGATTATTTTATGGCGGCGTTGGGGCAACTTGATCTTGAACAGCGTATACCCGACGGCCTTCAAATCGAATCAAAAAATAAATTTCATCTCGTCGGCGACGTGGCAAATCGCGTTCTAGCACCCCCACCGGCGAATATCCACCATTCGCCTGCAGCAAGCTCCTTTCGCCCAATACCGTCGTTCCTCGTAAACTCGTCCTACCACGTCCCCGAAAACTCGTTTGAATCGATCCATTCGGAATTCCACGAACCGGCTACACGCCCGTTCCTCTCGCCGGACGTGTACCTTCTACTTTGATTGGCAATGTTTAGAAGATGGCGTGGCAAGCGAATTTTAAGAAGATCCCACAGAACTTCTCCGCCCGACCACGAACTCGAGGAACGCACGCGTTCAACTTCAAGCGGCACGAAGTTTTCTCATTTTTTTGCGCATCAAGTTTCAGAATTCCAAGGAGAAATAATTGGCGGTGGAGGTTTGGCAAATTTTAGTATCTTATGACGGCTGCAGAATGTAATTTAACCTTGATCGGCCAAAAATAATTTAAAGAACCCGGAGGGAACGACGAAGGAAGCATTTCTTTGTTTAATACATTTTACGTGGGTCATGAGTGAATGATTAATAATTTTAATATTTTAATAATTTAAATATTTTTCTAAGACAATGCGTTAAGAATAGACTGACATTAAAATAAACAATTAACCCTTTGCGGTCGGATGGCGCCTCTAAAGCGTCGCTGAAAATTATTATACCACGTTTCAAACTCATTTTTATCAAGTTTACTTACATACAAAAACTGTTAAGAGCCTGTTAACTATTGCAAGAGTCGCAAATATCAATTCTATAATGTGCAAAACGCACCAGGTTACTTAAAATGGAAACGCCGTAAGTTTATTTGGAGAAATATTTTGGATCTCAAGTTAAAATGGCTCCGACCGCAAAGGGTTAAACGAAATAAATAAATTACGAACGTCTAGAAAACACATTTCTCAAAGTTTCGTTATACGTTCAGATAAAAAAGTTGTTAAACGCGAGATTTTTATTCTTTCTTTGTCATTCCAAGTAATAGCAATATTTTAAAATAGGTATTTTCGTCTCTCGATCATCCGAGAAAGTTGTAAAAAAAAGTTTTTCAAGTGTACCCAAGTATACATATAGCCGTCACTGTATGCGCATCCGTTTCGTGGGAAATTATTAAATAAATCAGTTTCGATCGTATAACTGGAACCGTGTACGTAAAATGTGTGGTTTACGATGTAATCTCTGGTTTTCAAATAATAAGAATAATTTTCATTGCGTTAGAATCTGTGTAAAATATCTAGGTCGTTATCACGTTGGTTAATTGCAAATCGAGAATCTGCTCTAGCGGAAGATATCGGTAACTCTGTGCAGTTCGTATGCTTTATATGGGTAGAAATAAGCTCGTGCAACTCGACACTAGCAAATGTCAACCTCAAGATATAAAACAACGAACTTCGAGAAAAGGAAATGAATTAGCTCTGATACACGAAATAAAAGGTGAAAACCGCGATGGGTAGTCTTGATGACGACGGAGAAGCGACAGAACAAGATGCTTTTACCACATTGTGGCTGAAGATGAAATAAGATTAAAGAACGCGATAAATCACTGGGCGATTACAAAGTTTCGCCGAGCTGCAAAGAGTCAAGAAAAACGATTTGAATCCAGAAGACGGGATTACGAGAAAAGATGGCTACGGAAAATGTTCCAAAATTGCGAAACGATCCTATTCTGCGTGTTCGATAGCCAGGACAACGCTGGTCGGGTTCGAGGCAGGAACGTGGTCCCAGAGAAATGTTAATGTGCACATATTGGAAGCAGCATCGGCCATCGCGCACATGGTTGATTCGTCCATTGCCATAGATGATAATCGGGCCAGCGTTGTTGCGCGGCGTGGCGAAACTCGTGCGAGAGTATTCAAGGTATAGGTGGAAAAGCGAGGAACAACCAATCAGAGGGCAACCTCCCTGGGGACGCGACGTTGCCATGGTTGCATTCGAACCCTCTTAGGCCGTCTGCTGGATCCCTCACGGCTCGGTCGGGATATGTCGGTTCTGTGGCGTTTCGTAGCGTGCCGCGGTGGTGAAGTCCGCGCCATGCCACGCCATGCCACGCCACGCCACGCCACGCCACGCCATGTCCTGCCACGCCGCGCTTCGCTTCGCTTCGTTTCGCATTCGCCCATTGCTCCTGCGTATGTCTTGTTCGCTCCCGTTTCTCCTTGGCTCGCCGTATCCCCTGTATTCGTTGATCGGACGGCGAGCAGGTCCGCCGGTGGAATCATTCCTCTTACCCCTTTCACGCTTTTTTTCTCTTTCCATTCGGTTCCTTCTTCCTCCCCTCCGTCTCTTTTCCCTCCTCTTGCGCGAGCTTTCTCTTGTTTCCTCTCTCTCTCTCTCTCTTTCTTCTCCTCTTTTCCTCTCTGACTCTCTTCCTCCTTTCGTCTACTCCGCTCTCCTTGTTTCCCTCCTCGCCGGCTCTCTGTTTCTCTTGCGCGTACTTCGGCGTCTCTCTTCTTGCTTCGTCTCTCGCGCCGGCACTCCCGGTTTCCTGCACTTAGCAAGATCAATACCAGCCAACGAGGCTTGAAAACATGCGTCAACATGGTCTTGCACTGTTTGTATGTCCACATAACGCTCACCGCCCGGTTACTACCACCGACGCGAAAGCCCGCCGGCCACTTCACCACCCCCTATCCTCGAACCAGGTGAGGGAGGCCGGTCGGATAGCAAGAGGGTCCAACAGGGTGAGCCAGCGGCACCGCGCGGCCAAACATTGTTCGATAAGGCTGCGCACATATTAGCTCATATAACCGTACGTCACCCCCGCGACTCGAGCAATCATGTTATATTAATTAATTGCGATACGCCGAACGCAAGTCGCTTCGACGTTACGCTAGATACGGGGTCACGGGTTGAGGACGAGCCGCGACCATCATCCGAAGAAATGGCGGCCGCCGGCGTTTCTTCTTTTTCCGTTTCGCTGCTCCCGCGTTTCGACGACGAGCAATGCCGGGGAGAGCACGAAATAAAACGAAACGTACCTATTTCGAGATCCGAAGCAATCTCGTTTTTCAAATAAGCACACCTTGATGAGGTAGTCTAGGATTATAATTATAAAGCTACGTACGAGCGAGACGAATTAAGTGATAGCCGATTAACTATCTTTTTAGAATTTCAGCTGTTGTGCTTATGATCTTAGGATAATGAACGTATTGTATCTTAACGAATAACAAATTAAAAGAAGTCAATTTTACGAGCCTAAGAGTCCGAGATTAACAACTGATATGTTAACGAAAAGATTTCACTCTGAAGAGATTGAAAGAATATATAGTAGGAAAGAATCCGATAAAACTAATTAATCTCGAAAAGTTAAGAAGAGGAACAGAATAAAGTGAGCACAAACTTTGGAAACAAACCGAAACTAAATCATCTTATCGAATATTGACCCTAAAAAGTTGTACACGTGTATAAGTTTCTTACTAAATTCTATGGCACTTTTGCGAGCATTCCTGAATGTTTAGATAACTAAATACATGTATAACAAACGTTTCAGATTTTTTACCTCTTTAAAATTGCACAACAAAGTTTAAAAGCGGTATATATGTTGCGAAACATCTTACTTTTGATTACTTCATTTATTTAACACGATATTTATGTTTTTAAAGTAAAAAACGATGAAAAATATAATATTATAAAGTCTCTCTAGAATGTTGTTCAGTGAGTGATTAATTGAATATTCTGTGTGTAGTCCGTTGAATAGATTGTATATTATATAGATTTAGAAATTATAGTTTTTTGAATTTGTCACGCTTGTCTGCAGCTATACAATAAGAATAGAACTGCGTCATTATTTTTATAAGCAATTGTACGTACCAGATCTAGAGCATCGTAATGATCAAATACCACGATTTACGTAAACGGTACAGATTTCACGAATATTATTTGAATGTTGATTCCCGCAACATTACGATCGTCGGTAAAACCAACTTTTTATAAATATTGTATCGACGGTTATAGTCGTATCAATTTATCATTAGCATTTCAGTTTCAATAATTCATGAGACCGTCGAAGAAGTTGGACCGCCGAACGGATGAAAAACGAACCATTAACAGCAGTTAACGTCAACCGGAGGCCGTCTTTGTAAAGGACGGTGTAATAAAGAAAAAATCTGACCGTTCCTTTTCTCCCTGTATCGCATCCTTGAAGAGCGTAGTCCGTCTTAATCAACCCAAGATGCATCAAGACCTCGCCACGGAAATTAAGTCGCGCAAAGAAGCAGCGAGCAAAGAGAGACCACGAAGATAAAATCCCGAGGTAACTCGCGGATTCGTCGGTGGTGTTTAATATCCCGGGTGCAGCATGGTCGCGCGTTTAGGGCGCTTAATGAAAGGGCGTCGGCGTCGTCGTCGTCGCGCGAGCTCGCCTCGCCTCGTCGGCCCTCCTCGAGATAAAGAAGAGGCAGCGGAGAAGACGTCGTCGAGAATGGAGAAAGACCATCGCGGAGAGAGGGAGGTGGTCTCCGGCACCGTGGAAGGAAAGGGAGGAGATGAAGCGAAAGAAAAGAAATAGGAGGAAAAAAGGATGGGTAGAAGAAAGGGGGAAAAAGAGAAACCGGCGGCCAAGCGCGGGGATGTCGGAGGGTGGCCCGTGGGAGAAAAAGGGGTGGGTGGAGCGAACGAGAAAGAGAAAGCACACGCCGCATTCGCACATTCACACTCACCTGGATACGTGCCTCAGGCAATCCAATCTTCTCGGCGAGACGCTCCCGTGCAAACACGTCCGGGTAATGTGTCCGCTCGAATTCTAAAACGAAACCAGTTTGCAACAAGTGCTCGTTATTAAACGTGCCTCCTTCCGTGGATCTGTTCGCGACACACGATCTCGCTCTTTCCACCGATCTCTCCCGTGTCCCGAGCACCTACACGCGCGCGTGTCCCGTGTGTATACAGATTATTAATCGCGCATAATTTTGAATCACCACGAGACAAGATTAAAAGGATAATTATCGACGATACTCGGGAACCCGGGACCGACTTGAATGACTCTGCGGATCCAATTATAGCTGTTATAAAGAGCGCTCGCGTGCGCTCGCGTTTCCCAATACTTGAGAAAACTCGATATCCGTGGAAAGCAGTAATTTACTTGTACGAGTACGCGCCAGATCGACCGATATTTATGCCGTTACTATTACCACCCCGACGGAACGGAATCCATTTTACTTCGGGGATGAAAGTTTATTGCGTCAAGATGCATCTCTAGCATCTGCGCGCGCGCGGTGATTCGAACATTTGCATAGACGTGCTCGGTACCGATCGCTGATACGAACAAGCACTGATAGAATATGGAGAGAGACGTGGATAATTATTTCACTTAATGTTACCGAACATTTCAAAATTATTAGGTTCTTTGGGAAATAATTTCATTTTGTATGGGTGTCGAAACAGCACTTGATTCAATATTTTGATATTCAAATACTGGGATTTGTACGAGTATGAAGTATCACAGCTACCAGAAAAATGTCAGAAAGTTAAGTAATATTTACTCTAAAAGTTAAAAAAAATCGTCTTTTATTTTCTTGAGAAAGGACGGAATTATTTTTCGGAAATAATATTCAAAAAGTATTCAAAAGTATTGCTGTACTTTCTATTATTAGTTTTCATAGATTGTATCTCTTTGTACACCATCGCAATATCATGCTGGTGTATTTAATTCTTAAATATCGAAACAATTAATTGAATTATTTAACCCATTGCATTACGATTTCTTTCACAGCTACATTGGTTAACACTTGTTCGTCTTTAATAATTTCCATAGCACAATAGAACATCATTGTGTCTTGTAAGTATGGCTTCTATTTACTTTTATTCTCTAGATTTTGATACCAAAAGTATCAATTTTATTAAATTATATTATATTCTGGTTGTTTGAATATGAGATCTTCGCCACGACTCTTTGTGATAAGGCATGGGGTTAAAGAACGCATAATCTACTCACATAACTTTACACGATTTCAAATGAAACGAATCAATCGTTGAACCCAAGGAAATACAGGTGGGCAATGTAATGTCGTTATGTAATTAATGTAATTTCTAACCTTTCTCGAGACTGTCGATTTGTTCGTTCGAAAAGGACGTCCGGTTACGCTGCAACTTCCGCTTTAACCTCAGTCGTACCTGCGAGTCTTCGTCACCAGACGAATTGTGTTCTGAATTGCCGTCTGACGTCGTTTCTTGCTGATGGGATAATAACGAACCGGCATCTGAAAACAAATTTAAGTAACCCGGTATTATCATTCTGTTCCAGTTCTCTAATATTTCTGTGAATTAAACTACTTTGCTTCACTATGACAGAGAAAAATTGCTGGTCTTTGAACTTCTGAAATTTGCAGTAAAATAGTTATGAAAATATTTTGTGTGCTCAGAACGCGAAGTCAGACTCCTTGACGTTCCGACTGTCGCATCTGTCACAGAATAAGTGACACAATTTTCTCGTCATACTCGAAATAAATCCTCATTGCACTCTATTAATTAAACTGAAATTTGGATACAGTGTACGCGAGGATCGCAGAATTAACTGTTGTAATGGATCTTGTCGGAATTATTTTTATGTTACGAAATACATTTATATGATTCCGCAGTGCTTTTACGAGCTCTAGTAAACCACGTGTTAAAATGGATAGAGACAGAACACTGTACGGTTAATTTACACGAAGTTAAATTGGAAGGAAAAAATCGAAAACTATTTTGCCTGGTTTGGTAGTTTTAGGCTTGTATGGCTCGGGTTTATTTCGAACCTGGGTACATAAATACTGTTATTCGATTATGTAGTTTTGAACAACTGATTGAAATTTTCACATCTCTTATTACTACGTTGCTTGTCACGTTAGCCACACATGGATAATGCTAATTTATAAGTAGCTTTCGAACGTCATTTTTATTGCAATATATCGGATTAAATTGAATTTTCTTAGAATGTTTAAAATGTAAAACAGTTAAATTACCATCCGCTATGATTAATTCTCACACTCTGGGGTTGATTTTCGGCACTCAACGTATTAAGGCCTACAGGAGGACTATCGTGTCTAGAAAGAATACGGCAACAAATATATCGGAAAAAGTTGATAAATAAAATAATAAAAGCTCCTACGCATATTCCGATTAAAATGATTCGCTTTTTGAGAGTTAACAAATTGCGCAAGAACAATTCACAGCAGAAATCGTGTCCGCTCAATTCCCAGCAGGAAATACAGGTCGTCCGGAACGATTCCTTCGCCAATCCTAAAAATCCGCCAAAAAGTCGCGAACATAGAGAAAATTTCGGGCGGTTTTCTCTAGTATTCGATCTTTCCACCCGTCGGGTCCAGAAGAGCGATTCAATTAGGGGTCGTATCGTCCGTGGTATCGTTCCAGTGATTCTGCAATGAGCGACGCGTACTAGCGTCCTTAGGATTCCTCGACACTGAGAAGTTCGTAGTAGCCTGGCCTAGGTTCGCATAGTCTTCACGATTCGTGTTGGTGCGTGGGTACAGCGGGAGAGAGATGGAGAGAATAGAACGGAGATATGGAAAAAAGAGAGACAGAGAAAGAGAGAGAGAGAGAGGGAGAGAGAGAGAGAGAGAGCTGAGGGAGTGAGAGAGAAAGAGAGAGTCGCGGTGGCCGTCGTCAGTTCCCGGTGAGCCGCGATTACTTTCCGCCTCCGCGCACCGAACCCTCGCCTCTTTCCATCCCTCCCGATACCTTCCTGCCATTTCCCTTTCCCTCTGTCCGTGTCCGTCCCTCCGTACTCTACGCGTACCTATATATTCGCCCTTACGGTATATATGTATTTTCTATGTGTACCTATATATCGTCCGCTCGTCAGCTGCTCGCTTTCTCGTTCGCTCATCTCTCGCGCATCCCACACCCTCCTCCTCAACCCTACGAAATCTCTCGCTCTCCCTCTCCCTTCTCTCTTTCCCCTTTCTCTCTCCCTCTCTCTCTCTCTCTCTATCTCTCTCTCTCTCTCGCTCACTCACTCCACCCTCGGTGCCCTTCTGCGGATTCGAAATACCGCCACCCTCAAACATACACTACTCGCCGGCACCGTTTCGTCCCTCACGGGCGAAACCATCCCCGGAATATCTCCTCCACCTCTCCCCTTCCTCCTCCGCTGCTACCTCCTCCTCTACCCTCTTTTCTCTCCTCGCGAACACCCCCAACTGTCGCGTAACGACCGACGATTTCGGGCTAGTCCGCTCCAGGCCCACCGATCGTTGGCTTTAATTTTCTAGGTGACGACGCATCGCCGCGCAGCCAAGAAATGCTATCTGTACGCCTCGACGGCGTCGTTTCCGACGACAAACCGACCCAAACAGTTTTCGAAAACCGACGCCAGCTGTTTGTCGACGCTTTTCCCCGCAGCGGAGAGCGAGAGCCTTCCCCAAATTCGTTTTTAACACGTCCGTCGCCACGCTCGAATTCAATGTACCCACGCTGTGGACGACGACCTTTTTGCGATATTTCGCACTTTACGCTCTATCTACCGACAGTTTTCTTATTCTGTTCCTGACAAGAAGTATTCGAACCTTTTTTAAAACGCGATAGCTTTTACTAATATCGGACTAAACTATTTGTATCTTGTTTTAACTGTCGAAGGGTCTCGATTTCCTTGCCTCCGGATTAGAAACGTATAGAAAGAGAAATGTTTTATGCTTAAATTGATGATCTATATTTTTTTCGATTTTGTTTACCTTTTGACGTATAAGAGTCAGGGAGAGGTATCGATTAATATTTTACACTTTTCTTTTGCTATATGCTTTTAACCCGGTTGCACGGGAATAGAGACAGGCGCGGAAATTGGGGCATCTACCCTGGTTAAATGTTAGAGGGACTCTACAGTGATTAAAATATATTTCTTTAATTTTGCTATTACTTGGAGCGATACAAAATATAGAGAACTCTCGTTGTTTCAATTTTTCATCGGAACATAGAACAAAAATTTGTTAAATGCGTTTCGTAGGTCTCGGTAATTTATTCATTTCATTTAGTTTTTCATTTTAATGTCAGTCAATTCATAACACATAGTCTTAGAAAAACGTTCCAATTATTAATGTACTATGCATTTTCTTTAATTTTACTATGTACTATGAACTTTCTTCATTTTTCAAATTGGTGGACATTGTTACGAGTTACAAACGATTAAAGATTACAAAGATCGCAATTCTGTATGGATATCAATCATTAACGGGAGATTATTACATTTCTAAGTGGTTGCAGCTTAACTATGTGATAAAATGCGTTGTTTTCAATTTTCATTCCAAACTGAGATAAAAAAGTTAAACACCGAGAGCTTTTTGTCTAGTCTCTGTCAGTTCAAGTTACAGCAAAATTAAAAATGCATTTTAGTTACTGCAGAATAAAACTAGTCCTTTGCAGATTTAACAGAATTGGAATCATTTAGAGCAGTTTTGAAAAAGTTATTACATTTTAAAAGGTGTATGAAAATTTTCTGTCAGGGATTGTATTGTAGTTGCTTTAATCCGTTGCACTCGAACAGCGACTCTGCGGCGCCATTGAGATTGTTGTAAAACGATCTAAAATTATTTGTATAGATATTGTTAAAGTTTAAATTTTTAAAAATTGTTAAAAGTGTAACAGTTACATGAGTCACGAGACTCAATTTCATATACATAGAATGAAAAAGGGTTAATAATCGAAAATCAATAGTTAGGGGTTTCTTAAAAAATTGTTCTAAAACTACAATAATCTCATACATAATCCATCAAATTATTTAGATTAATGCAATGGAACATGTTCTTTCGAAATAATTATTTCAAGATACTTGCTGCATCACTAATTGGAGACAGATTTGAAAATTAAATTTAATAATAATGCATTAAATCTTTCCAAGTATATTTGTTTCCGCAAAACGTAAGAATATTGAAATAGTTGATGATTTTCCTATTTTCCTATTTTAATTTGGTTAAATAAAATACTTCCATTTTATGAAATTTTGTGAATTTCATAAATTTTACATATTACATGCGCAGTCAATTATCATTGAGATGTTCAGTTGATTTCAAGATGACAGCTTTATTTTATTATAAATACACCGCTGCTTAAAAATTTAGACTCATGCCCAGCAGTCATATGTTATGTAGAGAAATAAAACGAGAGATAATATAGTCAGCTTTTCCTTGTATTCCGTTGATTTATTCGAGATTTCTATATTATTAAATTGCTCATGTCCTTCACGAACAAATTGGACTGTTTTAATTTATTTCTAGCTAATCTAACGATTTTTCATTCGAATACAAAATTCCTTGTGTTAAATAATTATATCTCCGAGACAAAATCTCCGCGAATTACTCCGACGAAAGAAACGTTAATTATAAACAAGTAGTATATAAAATTATCCAAATTATCGATACAATGCATTTGTATTCAATTTTCGTTTGTTGCAACTGTTTCGTACATTTACAAAATATCTCCGTACATTCAGTCCAATTTCCTGACTTCCATCAAACGGATGTATCGTTCCATCAAATAAACATTAATCACACTATTCACAGTCGTATCAATTGTCAACAGAATATTTTCCGGTAGCTACCCACATCTCCAGAAAAAGAAACATTTTCGTGGAACGTGTCGACAAATCGCAGTTTATCATCCGTAAGCTCCATTAACAGAACTGTTGCCTTTCGTAGCACGTACTTTAGGGGCCCCATTCGCTTTCACGCGTTCGAGGAGCTATACAATCAGACAAACGCTATAGAGGAATCCGGTCTCAATAGTTGATCCACTTCTTCTCGTACAGCGGCGGCAGCGGCGACGGTACAATGCTCGAAAGAAGGTAGAAGTCAAGGGAGCACCCTCGAGGTATTATAATCTGTCAGTACGCGCGTCATTCTCGCAGCGTTCTTACACGAGCCTTCAGCGAACCACCGCATTGTGACGGCTTAATTCTACCACGGTGTGCAACCATTCGACCCAGCCAGTTTATAGCCGAAGAAAGGAATACCTGGAGGACGTGGTTCGAAACGTCTCTTCTAATAGGATCACGTTAACTGGTCGGGCTGCGGTCCAGATCCCGCCTCGAAATTGCTACGCGGATGACAATTCCGTACGTGACCGCGGTCGATAAGCAGATTACGAAAATTATGGCAGATGGACGGAGTGAGGTTATTTTCGTGAATGGGAACTTCTGAATCGATAGGATTTTCATCACGAGAAGATACTAGATTGTCGGGGGGACATTGTAAAACGTTACCATAGACGCAGTCTCGAGAGTTAACGCGATCGGTGGTACGAATCGAGGGTTGAAAACGGTTATGGTCTCGGTTTCGGTTCGGGGAAACAATTACGGAGTGCCGGTCATATCTGGACTCCCGGTTTTATGCATTTGTGGAGAAATTGAGCTCGGTAAATTTCAAACAATAGGAAGATTAAAAGAATTAAGGGATGCCGAAATTTTATTCCGAATCTGTCAAAATTGTCGAACGAAGAAAGAACTCTGTATTTCTTGCAATAAATGCGGACAATCTCGATTTTGCATAAAGATACGCAGTTTTAACACATATTCGTTCGATAATTTTTTGCACCTCCATTTACAAAATGCCGGCATTTGTTGACACTATCTTTGGTTAAAATTATTTCTGTTCGCTAAAAATTAGAATTTAATTTAATAAGAATAAAAAGTGCAAGAATCGATTAATTTCTGTAATATACAAATGATGAATTTTAATCGTTTGGCTATTGACGATTGTTTGCCAAATGGCGAATTTTCGTTATATGCGTAAATATGTGTTCCATTTGATTAATTCCATTCTAGAGACTAGGGAAGATTATTGTTTATAGACCCCAGATTTTATAAAAAATAAAAATTGCGCGGATCAATTGTGAAAGTACACTTTTGCCATAGATTCACAAAATAATCTAATCATACTACCGATATATTTTCTTAATCTGTGTACGAGTGGGATTTATTTTCATGTTACATTGTAATAACTATCAAAAAATGGGTAGAGTAAGCAGAAAAAAAGAATTAAAATTATTATTATTGGAGGCAGAAAATTTCCCGCCGATTATTCAAGTCAATGAATAAGTTAATACTCGTTTTATAAAACGCGTAAAAAAAAAATTACAATAACCGAGTGTGCGACAGTCGCGAATAATTTTCGAAAAAGGCTTTGAAAATCTGTTGCAGTGTACTAACTTATATAACTTTCACCATTCGATATTATTATACATTTTATTGTAAAATAAATAGAACATTAAATCAAAGAGCTCTCAATTCCAAAGCAGCTAGATATAAATGTACACTAAATGCAAATACAAAAGTACGCTGAATACAAATGTATATTGTAGAGAGAATAATTTCTACAGCCTGTAAGCAAGAAGTGTAGCATGAAAACGATAAAGATATCGTGCGATTAGAATATTTATAATTTATAGGAGTGAAACTCACCGCTCCGTTTTAGCAACGAGTCGTCGCGTCCATGAAGTTGGCTGCCGGGTAGCAGCGACTGGCCAGAACCAGGGGTTGCTGCTGTCGGAATTCCAGTGGCCAAAGGATGATGAGAGGGCGTAGCGGAATACCACGCCGGTGGCCAACCTGCAGCCTGGCCATTGAACATCCGAAGCTTATCGTAGACACTCTCGGCACCCTGATGTGCCTGCACCGCTGCCGCCTGTTGCTCTTTCTGCGAGGCCAGGTTCCTCAGCACCCTGTTGATGGACGATACCTGTGGACAGGGGAACGACGAGTATGATGAATGAATGTTAAATAGACTGCATTATTACAGTGTCGGGGAACTTTTACGCTTCCGACGGTAACGTGTATCGCAGCAATCATCAATCATTAGCGGACCATCGACACAGATTTTAAGAGTCCGTCTGCTACCCGGAAGCATCGAGGAACCGGCGAAAGAAATATTACTGCGGTATGGAAACGCATGACACGGCTGTCCATGCAATGAAATTTCACATTCGAGATTCAATCGCGCGTTCTAAACACCAATTACAGCTGGCATAACAGGAGAAGTCAAGCTCTCTCTCTCTCTCTCTCAGCTAATTCATTAAGGTCGAAGGAAATATGTTTGCACGCAGCGGCAATTATATCGATAGCCGATCGGTCGATCGATTCCCGCGAATTCCAAACATCGTTCGCGCTTAATTAAGACCAGGAGAACGATGTAAAACGATCAATCGTGATCACAGCGCGTCGATTCTTTGAAAAGTTCCGCGAGTTCTTTGGCCACCGGCTGACAATCGTTTCTATCGTTACATCGGTTTGTCTCTGGCTCGCCAGCTCCGACCACCACCGAGAGCTACTTCCTTTCTTTCTCTTCCGACGTTCGCGTTCGCCGGGAGAAACACAGAGAAAGAGAGGAGAGAGAGAGAGAGAGGGAGAGAGAGCCAGAGACAGAGAGGGAGAGGGTACCAGATGAAAGGACACCGCCATCCAATTATTATTACATAAAACGGTTTCCATGGCTCTTCGCTCCCCTAACCAACGGCAGCACGGTCTTCTTCACCTTGTACCGCGACCGAACCACTGGCTAACTCTAAAGTTATAACGAGCCACGGGGGCGAGCCTTGTGCTCTCGAGTCGCGCACATAATAGTCTCGGTGTTCTACGTGGCCTCCGCCCCTCGTACAGCCCTCTAACATCGACGTAGACGGTGCGCCAAGTCGAACATAGCTGAACCGCGCGCGCTCCCATGGAGGCAAACCAGCAAGCGGATGGAGGATATCGAGCGGAGCTTCTTAATTACGGGTTCCGTTGAAAGGTTCGACGAGAGAGCGAAAGACAGAGGGCAAGAGCAAGTGCAAGTGCAAGCGCAATAGCAAAACCGGAGAAAAAGAGAAAGGGAGAAAGGGAGAAAGAGAGAAAGAGGCACACACAAGTGCAAAGCCGATCCTTCTCGCGTGGCTCGACTTAAGACCGATGAAATAATGGCTGTACCCTGTCGGGTGCCAACGACGTTGTTGGTTCGAGTGGCTGCGTGCGCCGTGGCGGGTCAAGAACGCTCGAGAGGAGTCCGCGTTATTACGCCGAATGAAAGCCGATAAATTCAATCGCGCTCTCTGTTTTCGCCTGTCCTCGATGGGGATATCCGAATGCTCGAGAGGCTCGAGTAACGATTTATAATAAGCGAAACACCGCTTTGCACGATCAGTGGCAACAGAATCGTTGCGCAACACGAGGAACAAACGGCGGGGGGGGGGGGGGGGTGCCGGGGAGAACGGGGGACACGAGGGTGGGGCAGGGTTATCAGCG
Source organism: Augochlora pura (assembly GCF_028453695.1). Classification (NCBI taxonomy): domain Eukaryota; kingdom Metazoa; phylum Arthropoda; class Insecta; order Hymenoptera; family Halictidae; genus Augochlora; species Augochlora pura. Next base: position 17,740,510 of record NC_135773.1, on the reverse strand, counting down.
ACACGAGGATAATCAGTCGGAATCGAAGGGGAACAAATCTCGAATTTTCCGTTCGATCGAAGCCGGATTCTCGGGAACGGTGCAGCCAGTTTCTTAGGAAATTGCCGTGGCAGTTACGCGGAACAGTTCCAAACAAATGCAATCCCGCGACGCTGCGTAATACCTTAACTGGAATCAATTCGAAGAGAATGGTCGAGCGAAGGGGCGCGCGGCGACGGTTGTCCAAGTGGACGGGGGTGGCCGGGGGGTGTGGGAGGGGATAGCACGGAAAGTTCAGTATCGCGAAATTCGTCTCAATCCTGCGAAATAATGGCGACGGGAGACCGGAAAGGACGTTTCCAGACTAACTGCGGCACAGGCTAGCCAGCCTCGAGCCAGCCTAGCCTGCTTTCCATCATCAAACCAAGCAACCTGGCTGTTCTACGCTCCGCTCCACTCGGCTCTCGCCGCACAACAGCCGCAGCACCGATGCAGACCATTACACGCGCGACCGGACACGAATAATTGTGCAACACGCTTAACTGATCCCATTCACCCTGATTCTACCCGCTCCCATCCGCTCGTCGGCGACTAACCCCGTCGCACCCCATTGCCGCACGATATGTACCCACCGCAACAGCCCGACACGCTACCCACCGCCATCATCGTCATTGCTATCATTACCGTTAACGTCGTTGCCATCCCGGAGACAATCGTCGTCATCGCCGGACCGATCGAAGATACCGGGGCACTGCGATCGATCCGCGAACACCGCCGCCGCCGCCACTGCATGGGAACAGGCACGAGAAACACGAGGAACACCCCGAGTCCGTTGGAAATTAACCCCGGAAAAGACCGAGGGTGGAGACGATGCTTAATTTTTATCCATGCCAAACTATCCTCGAAGCGCTTACAGCTAATCTTCCAGAAAACCATCTCCAACGGAATTTCACTTTTACTTATTTACTCAATTTTTACCGTAAGTTATCAAATAAAAAAAGATGGAAGATACAAAAGTTTTATGATGAATCAATACAAGGTTAAATGAAAAATAGAACAATATTTTGTTAGGTGATATGCCTTAAATTCTGCTTGGAACAGTACAGTGGATGGTTGGAAAAATTGATGCATTAAAAATAACACGATTGAACCCGGTGTGGTGTCCATAAGTAGTTCTAGGTTTCCGATAACACGATAAACATTATTGTTCGACGAAGTCGCGTATGTTTTACGGTAATCGTTCCTATAAATATTTTTACGGAAGCAACTTAATTATTTAGTAAGTTATCAGTTTAGTAAATCAGCAGAAGGTAAAGATTTACTAGAATTCTATCATGAGAAAAGAATGCTTCTCCTCTGTTCTGCTAATGACATGTAATTAAAATTAGATACAGTAACTTGCGATTTGTTCGATGGACCCAATTAACTTATCATACTTCTTACTAAGGAAAATACAATCGTCAACTTGTCGTTTATTTGATGATTTTAAATGAGAAATGTTTGTTAATTGATAACGACATTTAATATATAATAGTTGGAAAAGAATGAAAAAAAGGAAAAAGCTATAATAAAAGATATATGCTATAGTAACGTTTAATTGTAATTGATTGCAATTGATTCAATTTGTAAATAGTTCGTGGTTTTTGCCTGGCTGGTATTAAGCTATCATTTTCAGAAAGTATTTCTGATACGTAAATATTAATAAACTAAATCACTAAAATTATTAACGTTTTGATGTAGAATCGCTACAAGCACATGCATATTGTAGCAAGAGTAATCTTTACGAATAGACAGATTTTATGCATTTGGGTAAAAATGTAGGTATATTAATTTCAACTTAATAAAATTATTAAGAGACGAAATCAATTTTAATTGGCTCTTATATATTTGCAATTGATGCATAACATTTATATTTTGGATAAAACTTGGCAATTTATTTATGAATTAAGCTAACATTTGATTTGAAAATTTACAAATATATTCTACTATTACATACAAAAACCACACAAATTGATCTATGATAAATGAAACAAAAATATATAATTTTAATTTTAATATATAATTTAATATATTGTTGATATTGTTTTCTAAGACATCTTGATAATCTTATTGTTTTATTTTCGAATCAGATGCGACATGAGTTATTAGATGATTATCATATTTTTTCTTAATGAATAGAAGTAATTATTCTGTAAATAAAATAACTGCTTTCTACTTCGATTTCGAGAATAGTTTCCTGGTTTTTATATATGGAAAATGTTTTAAAAAAAATGATAATTAATTTTATGCATGGAGAAGTAATAATACAGCCAATTTATTGTATAATAGACGATATCGAGTTTCTTAAATCGTAAATAATGAAGAAAAAATATATAACCTTATTATTACCATACATTATTATATTGATTTTCTGTTTCTTTATATCAAAATAAAAGTATTAGTCTAAATTTCTATGAATTTAAAAAACCAAAAATCGTTTCGCACATTTGTCCAATATTTGTAGATTTTATGTATAATAATAAGACTTACAATTTGATGCATTTATGACAATATATCAGTAAATAAAACACAGAAAAATGGAAAGATTAGACGACTTCGATCTATTCAAAACGAAAACGGATTATTATTTCCTTTTAGATTCCCGTAATTGACGTATATAATCTAAATTTTATAGAAAGATTCGAAGTCCCATTAAAACGCATATTCTTCACATTTTATTGAAAATGTTGACTTTAACTTTATAGCTGTGCCAAAATCTCTTATTATACAATGGATATTGGAAAAATGACTATCTTTATAAACTGCATGATAATCACTCCGAAATATAAAACAAACTGACATCACATTTATCTTTCTAATTATTATCACACCCTTGTTTGATGAACAATAATAAGCGAACAACATATCTCTATATACCAGGAAACATTTAATCGAAGAATAAACGAGAAAAGGAATCGCTCTACCATGCATAAAAAACCACATCTTTAGTTCCACAATAGTTTCTGGACACACGGCGATTTTTATAGATGTAACCGAATACAAACGACAGAAATAATCCGAAATCATGGAAAACATTTAGCGCGCCGCGGTGTTGCTGTGGATCCGAAATCCGACAGCTTTCCCGACAGAGAACAAAAGATCGGTAGCGGTCCGAAAGTTAGCGTCTCGATCAAAGAAGCTGCAAATAACCATCACCGGCGAAACAGCAACAGAAGCTGAAACAAATCGGTTGTAGCTCACCCTCGGTGGTTCTGTATAACCAGGAACGCAACAGATACGTCTAGCTCGAAACAGAGAACATTTTCATCGCGGGGCTCAAAAGACCGCAAAAACCGATCGACCGATCAAGACCGTCGGCGCTACAATCGAGCTCGGCCCGCGCCTCTCTCCGTGCCTCCCCCGTCTACATCCAATCCAGCAGACAACAGACAATCCTATCACGATCCTCTTTGCTGTTACCAGTCCCCGGAACGCGTACCACCGGGCCACGGTGATCATTATAACGATTTCGAGTTAAAAGCTGAAACGTTTCGATCGGCGTTTCTTTTCGAACGGCGAATGCTATCGATAGAGGGATGAAACTGTGTGCGTAGTACCGGCTGATTGATCACCCTCCCTACTTCTGTTCCGGACACCGTGAGAGAAAGGGAGAAGGGAGGGTGGAAGGGAGACGGAGAGAGAACCGGCAAAGCGAGTGGTTCCTCGACCAGTCGACGGATAACGACTCGTGCGCGTGCCATCCTCTTCGATATTTCTGACAGACACGATCGGAGAGGCTGATGCTGGCGGCACCAGAGACAGAGTGTTTTCGATAGAACCAAACCCGAAGACCTTTCGCTCGTGATACGGTCCGCTACGTTCAGTCTATCAGAACATTATCGGGTTGCTAAGAATTTTCTCCTGCTGGAACCGTCGTACTACTTCGGAAACAACTGCGACGGCTTCCTCGAGATTCCATTGATACAACTTAAGTGACATCGATTCCAGCAACTTTTGCAGTCTTGTCTCATCCAGTCCAAATTTATCTGATCAGTTTCGAATAAGTACCATACATTCCCCCGTTTTGCAATTCGGTTTCATGGAAAATAGAGATATACAGATGTAGTTTCTTTTCGTTTAAATATCAGTAAATATGCAAGAGCTACTGCGAGTTTGTGATTACCAGTAGCATTGTAAGCGGGCTTGTTTAGCTGAAAAACCTTTTATGTTTAAACAAAAATTTTAGAAAATAATGTACAATAGATTATATAATAATACTATTTTATTAATAGATTATATAATAATACTATTTTATTAATAGATTATATAATAATACTCTGTTATTTAAACTTACAAGTGAATCTCTATTATTTGTATCGAGTTCCAGCATTCTTTTGGTCATGCGAAAGCGTATTTAATTTTTGATCACTAATTATAGATATTTTGTTCGCATCTCTCGTGTATACGTATGTAGAATGAACTCATATTGATGTTCGGATATCTTTTAACACATTCGCAATCGGAAAATTTTGTCCGTTTCTAACACCGAGTAGCAGCGAAAATAATGAAATTCTGAAGCTGGTTTCCGCAAACTTGTATCGTTGAAGCAAGGATAGACATGATAAAATCTGTTTTCAGATATCAATGTTACAATTACGTGTTGTTTAAAATAATAAGATTTGTATAATTTGTATACTTTCTACATTTGCTTTAATAGAATTTAAAATGACGTGAATTCACGTCAGCGGTCGCGAATGTGTTAAGGCTGAATTACTTTTTTGAAATGAAAAAAAAGATGGCTTGAATTTTTAGAGATATTTACTGCGCAATGACCAAAGTACCATTTTTTAATTTTGCAATTATACAATACCTCGGAAAATATTTTAACAAAAACTTCGTATTAACAGATTCGCCGATTTTATCGAAATGTTCGAGATTAGTTAAAAAACAACAAATTTTGAGTTAGCATTCAGAGAAAGTTACGATCATAAAACTTCTGAAAATACTAAACTCAAAACCTAAAAGATTCTATGCGTTTTAAAATGATAAAAAAATGATTCGTTTTCATGTTTGCAATCTCTTTATAACTGGACTACTTTATTTTATGCATTTATGATACAAATAAGAGAGTGCAATTTATTTTGCTTTAAATATCGATATATTACAAAAGAAATTATTACAATTATTGATATGAAAGACTCTCCGTTTCGAGTCTTGTGCAAATAATAAGTTTTGCATAAATATCCGCATAGCCGGAAAATATAAAGGAAGAAACGCAATGCTAAGACGATTGCATATTTGACAGAAAATAATTAATTTAAAACTAGCTTGTGTTAATTTAGCCCTTAACTGGTATTGCCGGTCTGTGAGGCCACTGGTAACTGCTTATTTACCAGTAGTGATAACATAATTCTAAGAAAAATTGTAAAAAGGGGAACGTTTTTAATATACTTGCTTCTATTCAGTCGAATCGTCCAAGTTAAACTCCTTCAATACTGACGTGCAAAATAAGAACAACTTCATTTTTTTATGATCTCCATTTTTTATGTACCATTTCTATGCCAATAACAACGCAATAAACATTAGCAGTGTATAAGACAGCTAATAGTTTATAAAAGTCTGAATAGGGATGGTAGTTAATGGTTAGACGTGTTTGCCGTTTCCCACATTAAATACCATTCCACATTTCTATAAAATCTTTAATCAATGTTGATTCAATTTAAATATTATAACAACATCAGCAGTTTTGTTACCACAATTTAAGGATGTTAACTTGTAGTCAACGCAAGAAACATCTAAATCAATGTTGGTTTTATTTATTCGAGAAAAGCCGTTCTTAGGGGAGCTGCCTTTGCTGATTTAACTCACAAATGCATGAAATCCGCAGTCTAATAATTACTTAACCTCAACGTATCGTGACCGGGACTACAGAGAATCGTTAACCAATTTTTTCGCAACCGGGCCCGAACCGATTAAAAAAAAGTGGTTAATTTCCCGGCGATCGAACAGGCGGAACCGTCGAGGGGTCGAATATCGATGTAAGGGTGGAAAGGATGTTTGGAAGACGGACACCCCGGAGAGGATTCTTCGGGATCGCGGAGGGGGTCGACCAGCGGAGGGTGGACAATACGAGGTCCGCGTAATGGACCGATTACCCCTCCCAAGCGATCGCATTGACGAGACTTTGATTAGGGTCGAGTGGCCAGATCCGACGGGTAAGTACCGACCGGGTGCGCACCCTGATAAACCGCTGCCACATACAAAGCGGGTCCGCGTACCCGAGGCATCCCTGGACGTAGAGGACCCGCGCGCCTTAGTGGTTGCCGCGGTGCACTCTTGCGGAGTCATTGCGCTTTTCTTTGCCCGATTGAACCGCTGCGCCGAGCCGGCAGCGGGGTCATTTGCTAATTGCGCCAGGAATGACTGGAATGTTTCACGATATCGAGCTACGAGACCTTCCTATACGCTTGCAAGGGACTTCATTTCGAGATTGGTCAGTCACTCTCAGCTTTCGGAGAGAATCGGCCGATAACATCGAGGATGTTCCTTTGAACTCCTGAAGAAAGCTACTGCCCTAACAAGTACAGAGTGTCTCGCGGTAAATGCCGTTTGATGTAACTGCGGGGGACCGCTAGCGACGGGACAAAAGTATTACTACAATTTGTAGGTCTCGTATCATTTGCGCAACATGGAAGTCGAATACGGTAGTACTTCGATTACATGAATTTGGATGATCGCGTGTTTCGTGTGTACCATTCTTATATTGTACTATTGTGTGCATATGTAACTAGCCATAATTAATGCGATATTAACTATTTATTCTGCATAATAATAATATTTACTGTTTTATTATTTTCTATAAATTTAATTTCTATCATATATTTTATCTTTAAACGCTTGACAATTTTATACTTATTATCTTCAAAGATTGATGTTATTCTTTTTCTGTTCAATGTTTTGTTGCACGAGTGTTGTTATCCATATGCAAAGAAACTAATTTTTTTGCGAAGTATTTAACTAATTTCGCTGCCGTGAATAAGCAACTTGAACCGAATGCAAAATACTGTTCAGAAACATTTCTAATACCCTAACAATGGGAATAACAATGAATCTCGATCAACTGAATATAGGAACTGCTATTATCTGAACTAAAAGAAGAAATTGGTGGGGCTGCAAGCGAACTTCTATTGTCTGCACAGCTCGTTTATCTGGACTGTCTTGCTCACCGAACTGTTCACATAAACGAGGTTCAACAACGAACATGTTTGACCGAAGAATGATTAATACCTGAACCTCCCCCCATCAGTAAAACAATTTACTCAAATTTAAGTATTTTATTCATCCAAATTAAAATAGGAAAATTATATTCTACGGTACCAATTAATTTGTTAACATTCCAATTATTATTTTTAATGTGGCTATAATTTAATGATTTAAAACTCATATGTTGCTAAGAATGAAAGTTTATCTAATTTTCTTTCTCTAAACAATGTAAAATGATAAATTTCAATTCATTTCCGTGCAGAATTTCAAAACCGTACAGAAAGTTATGAATTGATACTTTTATAAACTAATGTAAAACAACTGCTTTTAGTATTCCGTAAATCTAATGTTAAACAATCTGCGAATTTGTTAAAATGATTAAGAATGAAAATAAATGTCTACGTAGTTCCTGCTTCTTACAATTAATGTAAACAATCTGTATTTTGCATGAAAATCCGAAGTCCAGTTATTATCCCATGGACTTGCATGACGACTTTATGTCGTTAGAAACTTTTACAGGAATCACAAAATTCAATCGCATACGTACGATATGCACTGCGTTCTATAAAAGAAAAATACTACAGGTTAAAATAACTATTTTGGATTTCGAGTTAAAACGACTTCGACTGCAAAGGGTTGATACTCGAACGACTCCGTTTTGACCCAGAATATAAATCTTGCTAGTAAATTAATTTAATTTTTCACACGTTCCGTCAAGCTCCATAGAAAAGCTCCATCAAGGAATCAGTTGAAAAATAATAATTAAATAAAAATCAGTTGAAAAATAATAATTAAATAAAAATCAGTTGAAAAATAATAATTAATACGATTACACGTGTTCCCAAGCGTACTTAATCGGTTACATTATTCTCAATGAAGCGGTTCGAGCGTTAAACGTGAAAGTATTAACCAACGAAGTTTGTTTTCTCCTCGAAAGGCACGTTCGATCGAGAAGAAAGTGAATGAGGGGAGCGAATGAAAGTAAACTTACGCTAGGTATGTTGTCGTTATTGCAAACGCCCTCCTGGAGCAGCCTGTCGCGGATCTCCCAAGCGAAGATCGAGGGGCACTCTCGCTTGTAGTCGGCGATTTTGTTAACCACCGGGGTGGTCGCCACGCGTGGCTTGCTGCCACCGATCGCACGTGGTTTGATCGAGCCTGTCTCGTAGTACCTGTGGAAATAGAGAACGGTTTCTGTATTGACAAGGAAGGCCGGGACACCGGGCTGCGTGCTACGATCTATTAGGTATGACCTGCCGAGGATCTTGGAGACGCATCCGTTGCTGACTTGCAGTATGCGCGAGATGTCGCAGGGCCTGGCGCCGCTGTGGGCCAACTCGACGATCTTCTGCCTTGTGGAGTCTGGCAATGGTCGACCATTAACGTAAACACCACCAAGCTGGTTGACCCCGCTGTGTCCTGCAGCCGAGCACCCAAATATTGAGTTCTGTCCGACCATAGAACCCCCGCCAATACCCGCACCACCCCCGTGCATCAAGTCCTCCTCTGTGAATCAAAACGCGCGGCAACGTGTATTCTGTCACTTGGTCAGGGTGTCTGGTTCGGCAAACAGCAGCTGAACGTGTCCGCGATAGATGTTCACCGGTGCAATTAGGCTAATAAGAACCGCCGTGCGTGCGTCGCGTCGCGGCGCGTCGCGGCGCGTCGCGTCGCGTCGGCTGCAATTGAACGCGCGCCGCGCCGCGCCGACACGGCGATCTTTACGCTTTCGCGTCGCTGCGAATCTTTCCGCAACAGCGGAAATTCCATTCGAGTTGAACGATACTAGTCCCTCGAGATCGACCCGCCATATTGTTTGTCTTTTCCTTCCGTCGTCTATCGAGTCCGCTTGCGGTTGCATCGGATCGTTCGAAGAAAGAAATTGTTCACATTTCATTGGATTTTAACAGGTTCTCTTGCATTCGACAACCCTTTGTAGCTCGAATATTGAAGAAAAATATATATACACGAATGGAAATATCGATGTTTAGATATTGATTAACAAGTCATCGACGAAATAAGTTGCTTTCGTCGCATCGTGGCCAAAAGTTAGATCGCAGTAAAGAACATGATAAGTTGATAAGTGACAACAAAATTACAACAGAGCTACAAAGAGTTCGGTTTTAAACTACCATAGAATTTTGAAATCGCTACACTTAGAGGAGAAAATATCGACTCAGTAAGCATTGAAATGTTTCATCGTAAAGAAAATGACCTCGCGCGACTTTCTCTAAAGCATCCGAATAACCGCCCTCCAATAAAACGAATGTTACAAGTGTTTCTTATATTTAATCCGCAGCATCAGTTAAGGACATCATGTGTTTTTAGTCGATTAATTTATTTTAGCATACAGTCGACTGCATCGTTGTACAACGCGCAAAGTGAAATTTAACTAACAAAAACCACTCCGCAATCCATAAATAATGAAACAGCCGCATATACGAAACGTTTGAGCGTTATTTATCTGAGTGAACGTTCGCGTATCTGCGCAGAACAAAATTAACGCAGTTCCACGTGTTTATCACAAACTAATAAATAAATATCTGCTTATGATGTAGAAACTCGTTTCACAGTTAATGGTTTGTTTCTTGATTAAATAGTTAGAGTAAACCGACGCGACACGATTTGCTCGTTATATATTTGCAATAATTCGTAAAAAAGCATATATGCGTGAATAAACAACCGTGCTGTTTAATATATTCGTTCCGCGACAGTAGTTATAGTGTCCGTGGCGCGGCGCGGCGCGTCGGTATTTAATGCACGCGCCGCGAGGGGATGGAGCTCGAGTGTCGCATTAATTCCTGTGTCCGCAAACACCAAAGAGTGCTCCAACAATATTTGCACTCGTTAATCGGGGGAAACACACGATGCCACGGTTAACTTGTTTTTCGCCGGGCAGGTTTGTAAAAATCGATAAGCTTTTGTTGAATTTAATGGGAAAAACGGCCGCAAATGATGGGACTGTTCCCGGACCCCAATTCGCCAATTTACCGAATGTGATTTATGAAACAAAACAACAAACACACGTTCGAGTTTCGTCATAAACGGTGTTTTTTAAACGGGCCGGTCGGAAGGACATTAAACGTTTGCAAACCAAATCACTTTCCACTAGTTTTTTCCGAAACGAAGCCCGAATTCCCGGCCGTATAATTAATCAAATTAAAATTACACGATTTCGCGTGAAAGGTAAATACACACCACAAAATTCCGTATACGAACAACTGCAAACTGCGTCGTTTTCCAGAAGCATGAAACACGATGAAAAGTATTCGGTTAATTCGCCCTCCGTCTCTACACATGCGTTCGGTTTTTCATCAATTACACCGAGCGTTATTTCTTTGAATGTTCAGACATTCGCGCTCGCTGTTAGGAAAAAAAAAGACTGCAGCCTAACTGTCCTAACGCGTTTAAACGCACGAGTCCCGCTGTTCGACGACGATGCAACGAAACCGGCGAAATATAAAATAAGACAAACTCGTAAATGTTACAGTGCTTAACTCGACTGTATGGAACACGTACGCGGAAAAAGGGAGAGAAACATGGCGTCGAGTTTAGCCCGAGACAGGACCACAAAAGGTTAACGTTGCCAGGTGCAAAAGAGTCAAGCGTGTTTTTCGTGTACACCAAGAAACAACGGACGAACGTGCAAAGTGGGCCTTTTACCCCTTTTGTCGGTGGCCTTTCTAAATTCACGTGGTAACGCCGGCAGCGCGCGAAGAATAAGGGGTGGAACGAACGCGTCGTGACTCAGGGTACACACCGGAAGCGAGAAAGAGAGAGACGGGGGAGAGACCGGGGGAGAGATTGAGCGAGAGACGCGAGTCGGCGCAAGGTGCCGAGAAGGCAGCACGAGCTAAATGCATCTTGCAATTAACGAATTTAATTAATCTCCCGCTTTTGCGCCCCGCAAAACGACAAGAAATAGTGGAAACGCAATTTGAATGGTCTGGCCGTGGCACGGCGCCGTATGAAACCACTTTCTGTGTAACATCGCGCCACGCGTTTTCATCAGCCTTTACCGTCGCGTCGCCACAGGAGGACAGGGATTCCACGCGTTTCGTGCTTATTTCTCGCCTCAAAGAGACGGGCTTCCGCGTACCCCCGACCATCCATCCGTCACTTTTCCTTGCCTCCGTCACTCGAACATCCTTCCGCGGTCACATCTCCGACGCGACAATTGCGAACGCTCGCAGACGATCCCCGCGGCTCGACGTTTTCATCCAATTACGGACGCAACGAGCTGTCATCTCGATTGAATTATTCCTACTCTCGGATCGGAATGTTGAGCCTTTTACCAATAGACCGTCTCATCTATCGTTCCGGTTACAACATTTGCGTGGAGAACATCAGAAATTGTTCCATCCTCAAAAGCCATTTCACTTTTACACTTCTCGCAAGAATTGACTATTTTTAACAAGCTCTTGGATTCGTGTTTGAAAAACTCATTGTTCGGTGTAAATTGAATTATAATTGTGCTTGATTTTGTAACTTCCTGTCCAACCTTTAGACATCGTCCCTTCCCGAAACCATACAATTATTCAAAATGCAAATTTTGATAGTAACAATATTAATTTTTTCGGTATCTCACAAATTTTCCGACGCAATTTGCACCGTGCATTCTATAATTAAATTGTTAGTTTGTCCTGATTTCTGCAATCTAAAGTTTAATACACACAGGAGCTTAACTATAGCACCATAGAAAATTAGAAACTTATTTATCGTACCTTTTCATCTCATGTAATCGACATTTTTGCATTCCCATGTGGCAGTCCGAAATACTCAAAAATGGAAGTGGTGCCAGAGTTATGCTCCTCAGCGTACGAATGCATGCTTTTCATATTTCGTTTCCTAATCGTATATATTAGCAAAACTCAACGATTATATCCCTTTAAGTGTTTTTAAAATTGTTTACTTTTGGCTCATGTTATTTTGGTAGAATTCATTATTTAATGAATTGACCTATTCTTCAATCTTCCCGTTAGTAATGTAACTTTTGATATGCAATACTTTATGAAATAAAATAAAATAAAACTGTCAAAATAAAAAACAAAATGGACTTCTCCAGAAAGTAGAGATCAAAAAGACCATTTTAAAGATATCTAAATCTAAAGAGCATAGACGTAAAAGAACATATGGTCATCGTATTGTGTTTCATGATAAAATGTATATCTATTCTATCGTGACGAACACGCATATACAAATCGATTCGATTAAACAAAAAGCTGTTGCATCTATAAGTTGTATTATTTTTCAGAGAGATATTCGAGCCGTTTATTTTAAAGGTGGTCCAAGTCCATTTATTTTAAAATCCAGGTATATAAGGATTTCACGTTTTCATAAATTTAAAACATTGACAATTAATAACATGTTTCAGTAGTTCTAAGGCTTCTTTATTTCTAGAGATTTTGCAGAAATGAAATTATACATAATATAGAATTGTGAATATTAAAATAGCTGGCTCGATGTTTTTGTAAAATGAACGTTGACCACTTTCAAAATAAAACGCCCACTTAAGAACCATCTGCATTCGTCGCTAATGCTAGTTGCTCATCCTAGTTGCTCTTATACTAAACGATATCATTTTTTGTATCCAGTTTATATTTTTGTAGATTGGTGTAACGATTCAAACGATGTTAACGATTTCAATCCAGCTTGTTAAGAATTGAGATGTCTATGATATTTTCATTCAATGCTGTCAGTTCAGTTTAGTTGACATGTCAGCCCTAATCATCAATTACGGTTGCAAGAAATTGTCGATTCAATAATTACGTTGCGTGTAAAATACTTCAACTTCCGTTACCGTGTAAAGGAGAATCTGCTGAAGGGATACAGATATTTTTTCCACGCATAAATAGATTACTGATACGCCTGGGAGTTAATAGACACGATATTACCGAGAATCACGGCTGTCACGAGCAAAAGTAAAACCCCATTCGATTATGCACGCTCCGTAAAAGAGACGATAACGTCAGAAAGCTAAGATATTTTCCTTGATCCGATTAAAATGGCGGCCACCCTTCGACGGTTCGGTTTTGCGGCGCCGGATATACGATGAATATTCATTCGACGACGAGTTCAATAAACATGTATGTAAATGTATAAACGGGACACGAGGTATTTTTGATGCGAATGAATCGCCTTTTAGCGTATCCCACGCCACTTTCGACGACAACGTTGGATTGAACATTCGTGTCGATTAACGATGATCTAAAATTACATAGTACACTCTTTCATGGGGATTGAGATTATCTCGCGACGAGCAGCTTTTGCTCTATGGCGCTACTGTTGCATCGCTCGTTTCAATGCTACGCGCATTTCGAACAGTTTGTTTTCGTTAGCAGCAGATTTTCAGATCTCCCAAGGCTGCGCCGATTTCTTTTTCGTAGTTTCGCGTGACAAAGAAGAAGCCGTTGGTTTCTATTTAAAAAAAAAAGAGTACACGATCCTTTATATAAATAAAAAGAATGAACGCTCGCGAGATAGTATTCTCGACGAACGCGTCTTTTTATATCTCGAGCGGCGCAACGAAATTTCCTACTCGTTCTGACCACTGATTGGAAAATATTGACCTGTAACAGGTGACGCGAGTATCCACAGTGAATCCCTCCATCAGCATCCAATACTCGGCCGTTTATTTACGCAGACGCTGATAACCTCCAGCATCCATTCACCGATCACGAGCGACACAGATCAAGCAAAAACCGTGTCCCTTCGAACTCATCCGCCGCAAAGATAAATCATCCTCGAAGCATCGAAATCCCGGCGCAGCCGGGAGAAAACCCATCTACCCTTTGTGAACTGACACGAGAGACCGTGGGTTTTTCATGAGTTTAATTCATTATAAAGAGGGTGTGACTTGGACACGTACACGAAGAGATGGATGAAGGAACGCACAAAGTGTAAGCTTTTCTCTCTCGCGTTCTATCTTGCTTTTTCTCTCTCTTTCTTCCTCTCTACCCCCTCCCCCTCTCTCTGTCTCCTTCTCTCTCTCTCTCTCTCTCTCTCTCTCTCCCTCTCTCCGTCGTTCTCTTAGGCTCTCTGCAACGTCTCGTGCGAGGAGAGCGAATCGTCCATAGCGCACCGACGACCCGAGCACACGCCGTCCGCACACATTCTTTATATATAATTTCGCGTTAATCTACGCGACGACCAGCGCAAAAGCGAGTCATGCCGCAAAGTGAGGCAAAAAGGTTCCACTTGGCTGAGCGTGAAACGGGACACAGATTAAATCCCATCCTACCGGCGCACGACGTCGTGGCAGGCACCCTTCCTCTTCGTCCGTCCCCGAGCCACCCCCATTCCAACCCCTCCAGCTCTCCGCCAGCCCCTTGTCATCTCGCTCTACCTCGCAGCGTGTCCCCTCCCCCGCCCGACCGACCTTTTCCCTTACCAAACAACCCCTGAACCTGCCGCTCCTAACGCTACGCCCTAGACAAGAGGGCTGCCACTGGGAAAATTCTGCCATTTCGTTCTCTTTAAGCGCGGAAATACTTGCCTGGCATTTAAGGCATATAAATACATTCCGTGCCGATTAAGTCCTCCTTTTTTCAACGCCTCGCGGAGATTTCACCGAAAAGCTGCTACTCGTCTCGTTTCCCGCGCGTAGACCGGACCCTAACCGAAGGATCAAACGATGTCCCTGCGAGAGGGAACGCGATTCTTCGCTGGTAAAGGGTTCGGAATAATGGCTAGAAGTTTGAAGGACAGTTATCTCGGGTCACTGGCTTCCAGCGTATAGTCTAATTATAAGTGTTAATTATTGGGCTAGCCGATAGATTGTTCGAGAAAGTAATCGATCCTTACATAGTATCGACTTGGTATGTGTGGCGTACTCTGTTTGAAACCAGAGAAGTATTAGAAAACGACAATTTCAGGTAACCCGGGATTTTCAGACGCTTTTAACCTTTGGGAAATGTTAAGGAACAGCTGATATTTAAATGGGTATTTTTTGAAAGAGAAATTCATTGTAATCGATTCTATCTGTCGGTGTTTATTATCGATCTGACAATAAATAACTGTAATAAGGAACTGTATTTTCCTGGTATTTTCATCTTCTTGCAGAACAGATTAACATCGATCAAATTTCCAATCTAATTAAAAACTAAGTTAATTTACGTTACATATTTAAATCTGTTTGTTATACTAAATGATGATACCATTGTTTGGCCGACGATAATGTTTAACATTTTGTTGGTTATTTAGGTGTGAATTATTAGATCTGAAGAACACGTAAAATATTTGCTAGATAATCTGTTGAATTTGCAAATTAACTGGTTGTTAGTTTCAAATAATAACTCGAAGAAAGGGAGTTTTACTAAACGAATGACCGTTTTTTTTTTTAAATATTTAGTAAGCCAGTTCAGTCAAAGTTGTCCAATGATATATGCGAAAAACCAAATGGATATTAAAATTGTTGACCAAGTTGTCACTTCAGCATGTTATAAACGGTTTGCGAGGATCTATAAAATTAACAGACTTCTCAATTGGTGAACGTTCCAATCAAATATGTTCGCCCAGCTCATGTTTACTAATATCGATGTGCAGAAAAATAATTGAAAACTAGAAGTAAAACAATTTCTTCGTGGCCTTTTACTCCCTCAGGTCGGCAGTTTCGCGTATAATATTTATTATGAACTCGGGAAGCAATTAAGTTGTGAGAATTCAATTACTTGCGTTGTAACTTGTTTAAAATTGCATAAATCGAAACTGCGTCGATACAGCTTAAACTGTGAGGATATATTCGTGAAATATATAATATGTACATGCATGTAAGGTGTTTCATGAAGTTAATTATAGATGAAAAAATAAATCGAAAGAAAGTAACACAATTTTTGTTGAAAGTAATGAAATTCAAAATTTATCAGGTTCACGGGCAATATTATTTAGAAATAAAGTCATGAATAGACGAAGTTGCAGATTCCTAATCGAACAATGCTGAAAAACTCTCTCAAAAACGAATTCTCAAATAAAGAAACATTATTGTATTTAACGGTATATTTTTATGTATTGAATGACTATGTAGCCGGTTGTACCACGATTTAATGAACATCTTGTATAAATTCGAGTTCTCCGCCGCAACCAATATGGCTACGCTGAGATAATCGTGGAGATGAAACCAGCTTGATGGGTGAAACGTTTTACAGAACATCCTAATCAAAGTTTTAAAATCACGTATTTATGTAGAAATTGCCATCCAACATTTTTTATTCTTATCCACGGCTGGATTTTGCGCAAATAAAGTTCTTCATAACTAAATTACCATTTCTCTTAATATATATGTGGAAAATATAATTAGATTTTATTTAATTAGAAAAAAGAAAACTAATAAGCTATGATTAATATACAATAAATACCGCGAAAGAAACTACAACTAAATTATAACAACACGACAACTCAAAACGCTCTTTACTCAACGACTTCCAAATTGATTCTACCCGTGCTTCTTAAAAACGAAAACCGTTACGGGTTTGCCGCCACATATTCATCAACAAACGCGTTGCCATCGCAGCGGCAGGCTTTGCTCGCTCTCTTTGATGTCGCTCGCTCCGGACGCGGCAGTTACAATGTCTTAGCCTACGGCACTGTTACATTGTAACTGCACGTCCTAAAGTACGATACTACATATATATTTTCCGTATAGCTATAATGTAGTATTAATTACATATATTCTTTTCTCAGTGTATTGTACATACACACTTTCACTTTAATCGTTTACTTTAATAATTAATAAAACAATTGAGTAAAGCACGAAATATTCACGAAAGCCACTATAGTGGCACGCCGTGCCTAAGAGGTTAAAGGATGCCACGTTTTCCAATAGAAGTCCGCCACCCGAAAGCTTTCTCGAAAGCAGCATTTACGAAATGCAGGAATTTTTCGATGTACCAGTTCATGGAATATTTTCGCGTGGCAGAAAATATTCATAGAACCGAACATCCTCGACCGGGAACGAAAGTCGCTTGTGAAAATCTGATGCCGGGTACGTTCGCCAACATTTTCGCAATGCGTGGCATCCGCGCACCGTCTCCGCGATATCCGTGTTCCGTTTACAGCGTTTTTTATTCCAGCCGGAGAAGGGCGAAACGCGGCAAACAAATGGCAGCCCGTAAACCGTCGGGGCCACTTCTGCTCGGTGAAAATATTTCCCCTTCTAACGATGCTCGCGAAGCACAGTGGTACACGCTCTGTCTACAAACACGCTTCGTCACTCCGTCTTAAAACGTTGTTGCTGTTTCCACAATTTCTCGAAATAACCAACAATGGGCAGCGTTCGTTTCACTCGGAACCGAATTTATAGTCAAAGATGGCTGCCTTTTCTTCCGTGTTTTCATCGAGCGATGCTTATAAGAAGAGGAATCGCTCTGTTACATAATACTTGCAACGTTTTTCTAGCAACGTGTAAACCAAACAATGTTTCGGCAAACATTTTCAAAGAAGTACCACCCACTGAATCTAATGATGTTTTAATATGGGTATTTGTGGCATAATTATTGATTCTGTTTATTTATTCCTGTTTTGTATTACTAGATACATATGCATACGTTACAGCTTAATGTCTTTCTAAGATTGATTCGCGAACTATAAATTCCATTCACAAAGAAGGAGAAGTAGTCAAATAGTTAATAAAAAGAAAAATACTGGAATACGCAAATAAAATTTCTAATATATATAACAACTAAATAACGGCTCCTTATACAAACTGGAAATTGTCTACGTTAATTGCAAAAAGAGGGCAGTATCTTCAGAAATCTACTATAGCTTTGAATATTGTACATTCGACGTGTAAATAAGTTATACGAATTTCTTTTATTTCTATGTTGAATGAAAATAATTGAATCGAATTTATATATTGGACATATATTTTTCAAATTATGTTATATTAGTTATAACAGTTATATTAGTACTGAACTGTAAAGGAGGGAAGCTTGAACTGTGAAAAACCATCATTCCATGTGTGCAAAGCTAATTTACAGAACAGACGCGAGACATTAGAAAGGAAGGATCGATCGTCGCCCAAAGAAACAAATCGACTAATGGCGCAGTTTCAATCGCCGATGATGACGGAAAGTTTACGGAATGCCTGCTTAATGGGGAGCAATAATATAATACGGATAATTAGCCGCGCGTTTTCAAGCGGCATCCGTTCGGATGTAACGAGTTCCGCGACTCGTTCTGGCCCGAGTGCTGTACGGAGTTCGATTGCGATACTTCAGCCAGGTGGAAAGAGCTGTTCTCGTTGAAAATGTAAAAATTCTTTCAAGCCGCTCTACACGCTACCCTAAAGTCGACACAGAAAACCTCTCGAAGCGTCGTTTCGAAATACGTCTTTCCGTTCATTATACTCTACTTCAATGATACTCGCTTTGTCACTTTTGCCCCCTTTTTGCGCATCCACCTGAACTGTACACCGAAAACTAAGACATACAATCCTGACGTAATATTCCAAACTGAAGAATACTTTTACTCTGTTTCCACTCCGTACAATGAAAATGCCAGCCATTAAAACTCGATTAAATTCTGAAAGGACAAACTGTGAAAGGAGTTTAAAGTCTCAGATGTACAGTCGGATAAAATAGGTAAATGGCAGCTACTTTCGCGATTACCGCAGATATGAAACATCGTTCTCGCCCACACACCTCGCGAGTACACGAACAGTTCACGCTTAGTTCGAACCACAAAGGCCAAACAGCTAAGACTGTCAAAAGAGTGGGAACAATAAAACAGAGATGAGCGGGTACTTCTCTTTTAAGTTTGCCTCGACGCTGAAAAACGTCGAACGAGAGCGTTCAGGCAGACGCGAGCCGCGCGTTCTTTGAGCGCGTCTCCATTTTGAGCCCGGCAGCAGCCGATGGCATGAATGTCGCCACGAATTTCGCTCTCATGATCCGCGAGCATCCAACCCGGGGGTAAAAACAATCTAGAAATTCAATGAAACTGGTTTTTTCATCGCGCGAGTCTCGCGAGCGGTTCGGGAATCGTTGGCTCTGTGGCTCGATAACGTTCAAAGGCATAACAACCGAAAGCCCATTCAACGAAGAGGTTGCGCCGTCAAGAATATACGTGCGCGATCGCTGAAGTCGTCCCGTTCAAAAATATACAGGCTGTTGCTCCTTTTGATTAAATAAACAAATTTTAGATATGAGTTTAACACCATAAAACAAGTCTTTCTTGTGGGTTAAATGCTTCCGGCAAGAGACATTCACTTCTAAAATTATTTAGAATTAGAAATAGATAACATGACCGAAAATTTACAAGGCGAATTTTGAAAACTTGTATTAGTGCTTTTTAATGCTAAATATGTACTGTGACTTTAAACCACCCCCGTTCCAAAACTTTGCTAATGAATATCTCTCGAAGGAAACATTTTCGAGCGTACACCCAGAGAAAAAAATTTGTTTCGCCATCCTAAATCCGCATGAGCAACATTCGTTGGTTTAATCCTAAAACACCCTGTACATTGGCCATTTGGCAACGGGGAGCTTGATAAAATCACCGCGATGCGTTTTATTTATACACGGCAGAAGTAACTCTCGTTAAACGTTATTATGACCGCGTCGTTGCTGGTTTGAAAGGCGTGGAGGCGAGGACAGGGATGGAGGACGAGACTGCGCGCCTCGAGCGTTTCGGGCTAAATTCACGCCACGAGGAGGCAAGAGTTTCGTCTGAACGCGTTCTACCGCGACATCAAAGATGGCGTGCGGAGCATACATTCTGTAATGAGTTGAATCGCAAGAGCGAGATCCTCTTCCCGTCTCTTAGCCCGTTCTTGCTCTCTCTCTCTCTCTCTCTCTCTCTCTCCCTCTCTTTCTCTCTCCGTTGATTCACCCTCCTCAACCCTTTCCCGTTCTCTGCATCTCCGTCGCCGTCTCTCTCGGTCCAACTTGCTTCTTCATCCTCTAGCGAATTCATTACGGGCAGTGTTAGGAAGCAGCGTTGAATTAGCGAAAGCAACGCCATCCTAACGGCATATACTCGTTACCGCGCCTCTTATTATTAAAGCCGCGAGGCATCGCGTATCTTCATCCCTTTTCACCGAGGAAACCACGGAAGCTTCGTCGAAGTTAGCAGTCGCGTGATTACACTCGCGCGTTCCTTAATTATAATTGCGAAGTCGCTGGTAACGTAATTGGTATTTAAATGTGCATAGGGAAATTCCAGGCCGGGCCAGCGTCTATGCTTCCCGACTCTTTCGCGCGGCATCCATCTTTTCTTGCTCGATGTTTCTGCATCCTGTTAGCGATTTCTTTGGCAATCGGTTTACATGAATTCGATCGAATGATTCGTGTTGTTGATTTATGTATCGAGAGTAACTTTTCATCGATCAATGTGTTACTTAATTAAGTTACTTTGTTGCGAAGCTTATTTTAATCTTTCAGCTGCGTCAATCAATTTTTAAGACTAATTTCCTGGACACTTTATCGAGCGCGTCGTGTCCCTTAGCGATTACTTCCGTAATTACCCTAAACGTGTGAAACTTACATATACGTTTCGGAAATTTTTTCTCTAATAATTTGAGAACGTATGGAGTATATAAATACGCTTCACGAAAGTCTTTAAATTGAAATCATAGAACGAATATGTTTAACGTATTTAATCGTTATTCGCAACTAAGAGGTTAAAGTGTTTGCTAGTATGCATGGAAGATTTTTTGTAATGTTACACTTTAGAGTGATCCATGTTTGGAAAATATCCCAAATATAAGGATTAATGGCAAAAGAGTGAACGTTGAAGTATTTAGCATTTATGTGAGTTCAAAAATTAAAGTGTGTTAAAAAACTATTTAATGGAGCCTTTTTGTTTATATGTAAGAAATATATGAAAGTTAGGAATTCCAATTTCTTAATCCTATTACGGTTATGAGACGACTTTTGGAGTCAATGAGTAGTTTGTATGTTCCCAACTACACTGTTATTATCGATCAGAAAATAAAAGAGATTTTTTTATTTTATTTCTGTTATGATAAAAATTTGCATTTATTATTTATACACTAACTGCACCATTAGTACATTTTAATTGGATAACCAGTTCTGTACGATTCCTTTCACAACCGCATTGATTAACAATTTTTCGTCCTTAATAATTTCTCCAACAAAACGAAACAATTTTCGTTTTTAATAGCCTTCTTTACTTTCATACCTAAATTTTCGTAACAGAAGAATCAAGTTCTTTTTCGATTTATAAAATTCGGGTAGCATTTACATTTACTACATTTTATACGAAGCCTTCTTAGCGAGACTGATTCGGGATTATAGCGCAAGGACTTAATAGAGAATCGAGTTCGTTCTAATGAAAATCTACATCGTTCCAGTAGGACAAATTAGACATCGAAGAGTTCGGCACATGAAATACGTTCAAGACGTTTTCGCTATGTTATTAAAAAATCACGAGCAATTTTTAATGACCTTTTTCACCTGAAACTCAAGAATCCATTTCCATCGTTTTCCCGGATTTACTGCACAAATTACCAAAATAGAATCTGACGGCGATAGCACTATAAATAATGAACGGAACATCTCGAAATGTATTACGAACAATATCCCATTGGTCCATCGCGGATAATCCCGTACTCTCGACATTTATTGGCCCTTGAAAGCCGGGCGCAGGTAATCTTCGCAGCTTCGGCTGGCACGCGAGCCGACCGACACAAGCGCACATAACCATTAACAAATCTTGTAGCCTAGCACGAAATAAAGTGCTCCTGTGAATCAGTCGTTTGATTCGAATAGCTACGGGGCTTTCGTGCGAGCGAGGGAGAAAATGAGAAAGAGAGGGAGAGAGAGAGAGAGAGAGAGGAAGGGAGGGAACGTATAGAATAGCGAGGGGATGGGGAGCGAGAAAAGAGAACCGTGGAAGAAAAGGGGGACGAGCTCGTGCCGCGAGGCCATCGTCGACCTTCTCGCAACTGCCCGCGATGCTCGAGCAACGCTCCATCTCCAACTCCGGCTCCAACTTCCAGCTAGCTCGAAAAGGGGAACACTCGTATATACCCCCAGACCTCGTATTATGATCGGGCGCGGAACGTAATACGATCCGACCAAACTTCGGATAAACATACACGCCCCTCTCGATGCGTGCTGGTGGTGAAATCAATTTTAACGGACCGAAATTGTGCGGGATTATCAGATGGTGGCTTAGGTTTCGGAGCTTAGAGCAACGCAAACTGCAACTCTTATCCGCAGTTTTGATCGGCTTACTAATTGGGCAACTGTGGGCTTGGAATCTTGCATTTGTTCCAAGTTCTTCGATTAATGCGCTGGAGCGTGATTTGTCGGTACCAATTGCTAGATAACCCATCGATTTCCCGGTAAATTGCTCGAAGACGTACAATGACATCCCTTAATGTTCGGAAAACTTTTAAAACGGAACAACTTTTTTCAAACTGTACTAAAGAACTTGAATTCTTTTATTTTTTAGATTGTAGAGAAACTTGTTTCTTCTTTTTAATGTTTCTATCGCTTGAAATGGCAAGAAATTAAAAGCATCCGGCTTTGAACTTATTTACCTGAATCTACAACAAAACTTTAAAAATGTATACATATGTAAAATTTTTTTTTATAGAAATTGTTTGTAGAAATGTAGTTCAAGTCATCCTAAAGATTAAACAATTTTGGAATTGTACTATAAAAAAGGTTCTAAAAATTTTTCTTTGATATTACCCCCATACCAATCTATTCTATCAAATTTCATTTTTTGGTTATGCTTTGTTTAGCAGTCTATCGCGAGTTTACAGTAATGTAAATAGTTTGTATCGTGATATTTTTCTATATAACAAAAACGCTTTTGTATTTTTTATTGTATAAACGATCAATTAACAGGCCTTGCAAAGAAGTTTTATAATATACTATGAAAATCTTCCCTTCTGTTCCCTTGTGAACTCTAATGGAAAGTGTGGCAATGTAACAGGGTTGAAATTTTGGAGATGCTTCTGTTTGGACTTCGATTATTGTTCTTTTTTGCTTTTATATAATCGAATTTAATTTAAATGTGTATGATCAGATGTAGAAATTAGATGCATTGCTGCTACTTTCACTATGTTAAAATGTCAATGCCATGATTGTATAAAGAACGCTAGTTGAGTTCAAATAATGTGTTAATATACAGGGTGTCTCAAAAATATATAATAATATGGAAATGTAGGGTTTCTGAGGTCATTTTAAGCAGCTTTATCCTTTACAATAGTTTTCTCCGACCTATCGTTAACGAATTATTAACAGAATACATGGCCCGATGGGAGACGAGTATATACGAGGTGGCTGAACCAATAAGCGGAACTGGGCGTCGTCCGCTCGTTGGCTCGTCCGCCTCGCGTCAGCCGAGCACACCTCCCACTAGTCAATGTTTTTCGTTAATAACTCGTTAACAATGCCTCGGAGAAAATTTTTGCAAAGGAAAAAGTTGCTTCAAATAACTTTAGGTATCCCGCATGTCCGGATTGTTAGACATTTTTAGGACATTCTGTATATCGTAGAATAATGTAATTACAGCTTTATATTAATGTATTTAAATTATAAAAAGAATATATTAATTTGAAAAATCTGATTCTGTATTTCTTACAGGAACAGGTGATTAAGGGTTAACTATGAACATTATGAACACCCATAATCTTTTCGAAACAAACAATCAGAAAATATGTACTCAAGATAATAAAATTTTTATAAAGTTGCAATATAGTCGGAAATAAATTTACAAACATTTCCAATTAAATCTTTCGAAGAGAATGTTTAATTTCAAAATCTCTTATGTACAGATGTAGCGTTCACGAATTCGTTGACTCGTATATCGAATCTCACGTGGAACTCAACACTTAATTTATTAACAATAATAGTCACATGTATTAATGTTGGTAATGGTATTATTCCGAGTTTCGAATATTGGCAATGTTTAGGTATTTTGATTGTAACGACACGGGAGTAGTTGGCGAATAGAAGAGAACCCGGGAGAACATTTTGTTATGTGCCCCCATAGCGATAATCACTACTATTTCACAAAATAGAAATAGTTCAAGTCAGTTATGGAAAGTAGAAACTAATATAATATCGAAAATAATGCATTATTAAATTCTATTAATGTCTTCAGAAATTTATATTTCATCTACTCATTATTGCTACAAATGTATAAAATCGGCAGTCCAGTGATCATGGAGAAAAATGTCGAGAGTGTAAATATTTAGACAGTTTCGAAATAGGCCACGTGTCGCATTACAGAATTGCAAAATTAGCCAACAAATTGCGTTGGTATGTTTTGAAGTGAAGAAGTTTCGATATACAGACGATATACTGGAACATGAATTCCGACGAATTCTTGAGAGTTTGCATATCGTCTCGTAGGATCAGTAACCAATGTGATCGGAATTAATTCGATCCGCGAGACAGCAGTGTAAATAGGGTGTATCAAAAATTCTGGAACATCTTGGAGAAAAGAAGTACACTAATTTTTCTCCAATTGTCCCCCAACTTGTAAAAAAATGGATGATTTGGAAAAAAAGATACAACTATAAAAACGTACCACGAAGCTCGAATAATCGTATCCCTTCTTCCCAAATTGTTCACTTTTGTTTATAAACTAAGGAATAATGAGAGCTCGAATAATCGTATCTCTTCTTCCCAAATTGTTCATTTTTGTTTATAAACTAATGAATAATGAGAGAAAATTGACTATAATATTTTTCCTTTAAGGTTATATTAAAGACTCGGATAAAAAAGTTAATTCCTTTCTGTTACTCCGAGCAAAATTTTAAAAAAGTATTATAGTTGCGGTCTGAGTTGACTGATCCTTCTATTGTGTTAAAAAGAGATCAAAACGCAATAACTAAAAGAGTTATTGCATTCTGAAGAGTTTCCGAATATTAACACATATTCGTCCGGCAATTTTTCGCCATTCACAAAATCCGACATTTTTTGACACCGTCTGTAGCAATTTATTTAGAATTAAAAAAAGAAAAATCAATCATTATCTGCAATATACAAATGATGAATTTTCGTCGTTAGACTATTTGTGATTGTTTGCAAAATTATGAATTTTCATCTTGCGGACGAATATATGTTAACGAGAGCGTATATGTGCACTATAGGTGCACCCTGTATACGCGGATCGGCAATAAAACGGCCCACAAAGGAAAGACAAATTGGCGGTGTAGATGCTCGCTTATTAAACCGAACGACCGACCCGGAGGAATACAACGATTGTGTCGTAGCCTGGGGATCACGCGCGTTGTCGAATCGGCGCGGCGGAGAGTGTTTGGGGTAGAAGGCGCCACCCTTCGACGTTGAGGCTCCGGTAAAGAAGGGGCTGTTGGCCCGACAGAAGCCAAGGAAAGGCGTGTCGGGTTGCCGGCTAACCCCGGGGGTAACCGCGAGCCCCACCTAAGCCCATAAGCGTACACGTATTTGCTTGACCCTCGTATAACTCGTCGCGAAGGTCACAAATTTAGCCGAAGGCTACGACGCGAGCCGAGCCACCACCTATCATCCCGGCGAGGCACGCTAACGCGAAAGTAACAAGATGTAAATTGAGACGCGTTTAGAAAGGCTGCGCACTTCCGCTTATTTAGAGAACGACCGTGCACCGAGTTTCCGTCACATTCCGTTCTACAGTGTGGTCGGAACCGAGAATTTTCAACAAAAGTCGGACTACTCTGATGAATACACTACAGATCTTTATGCAAAATAAAAGCAGAATTGGGAATTATTCGCATTGTTACGAATAAGTATTTCTCGTAGATGATTATCCAAATAAATACTTCTTGGTCGCATGTTCTATTCAAATAGAAAGTATTCATATTCCTTTTTTGTCATAAATTGTCTTATCTATTTATTCGAATTTCTTCGAACTTATTAGAAATTACTTAAATAGAGGTTGTAAAATTATCCCAATAATAACGCGAATAATTGAAGACTGTATTTTTGTTTGACGTAATTTTATAAAAATAGACTTTTAGGAATACATTCAGGATCAGATCAATTTCAAATACTTATAGAATTATGAAATTGAACGACTTCTTATTCGGATACATTTTTATTTGATTATATATTTATTCGACAGCGCAAAATAAAATTTTATTCCTCAGTCTTTTATCCATCACTCGAATAAACATTCCAAGTCTATCATAATCTACAATAGATGGGAACCAGATCAAAATTTCGTTGGTTGTTTAATAATTTTAAAAATAACAAAGTAGATTGCTATTAACGTATAATCTGAAATTATTTGAATCTCTGTACCGTTTTAAATTTCATCAACCTATTTTTATCATAGATGCACAAAATCCACAGTCTACACACAAATGTCCAAGTTTTTATATGATTTTCCAAAACATAAAATTAGTAATTAAAATTTTTTGAATTATTACAAATTCTTGATTAAATTGAATTTTCAAATTAAATTATGCATACTTTTGTTTAAATTCTCAATATTTAAGGTATAATAAGTACTGTATATAGCATAATCTACTTAGCAATTCATTGATTTTTAATTACAGCATTGCACCTTTATTGTTACATTGCACAGTGATCTGCGGACATGATTTCTGTATTCAAAATTCAACTTTTATATTTAATGCACCGAACAAATTTCTTTATTATAAGTTACCAACCCTCTAAAACTTTCAAAATATTTTAGACGATACATTTTATTGATAACTGTACATGGAGATACAGTTTACAATACCGACAGAAAGCAATCATACATTTTACAATATCTGCGAACAGAAACTAGTCAAGTGTATGAAAGTTAGCATTTACCATTTTCGAGAATCGAAAATTTATACAGATTCACGACTTATACCTCAAACCCTTTCAATGTAATATCTAGGCAGACTTGTAACGAATATTTCCAAAAGTATATATATTATTAATTTCTTTAAATTAACATCAATTTTTCTTTTTCCACGAGAAAATAATAAAACATGACAACGTTCGAGAAAGAATTAGCAACGAGCGACTCAATAATATTGATTCCAATATTTTATTTGTTGTAAGGGTGAATTGTTGCGTCACGTAAATGTTGATATAAAACGTGTAATTTTCTCAAAATTTTAACTAAAACACTTAACATGGTACAAGAAATTGTTGCAGTTATTTCTAATCAAAAAGAGACTAATACTAAACATTGCGTGTAAGTTATCAGCTTGACTTCTCGTTAATGTGTTATAAGATGATTGCACAGGGTTTCTCCTAAGCTTGACGCGTCTAGCGATTATAGACAGTTTTCAATAAAGCTTTAAAAATCGGATTATGTAAAAATATGTGCTAGTCAGATAGAACTGCTTGATGCGGTAATTGAGTCCGCAACGTGCTATATATTTTAGTAAATTTCTCTAAACTGTACATCATGTATAAAAAGGAAAGAAGGACACTAATTTCAATATATTTGTATATTTTCCATTTGCTTAGGCCACAGCAGTTCGACAACTGTTAACCCTTCAAGTGCCAAATATCGACTCCAGAAATCTTATTATCATTGTCATTTAATTAATGACACCTAAGCTAGAAATTTCACTGAAAGTACTAGTCAAGTGATTAGATCTTTCGTACTCTAATAATTACAAAATAAATAAATTTTGACGCATAGTTCAGAATTACACGACCGACGCGTGTCCCCGAACATAAAAATTTGGAGAAGAGCAATTTTCTCCTCCTGTCTCAAATGACGACCGCAACGGCGCCAACAACTCCTGCGTTTGTTAGTCGAACGACTTTCTACTTTACAGTTATTTTTCTCTGTTATAAACTGCACCGAAGTGTTCACCGTAATATTCATATATTCTAAAATGACAGGGAAGGAAGTTCGAGGAACGAGCGCAAGGTTCGCGTCGGCACTTTGTACGCCCAGTCAAGGTTTAAGTCGATTCAAGGAACCAGGTTCCCGGGCCAACCTTCGGTCAACTCGAAATCCATCCCGAAGATTCGAGACATCGTTCCCCGACTGTATCGATAAAAAAAATCCCAGTGGCTCGGGTTTCACGATACACGGTACGAAGTTGACGCTAACGAACGCTGACAATACGAAAGGCGACCGACGTTCGACCGCATTGTAACGGCCTTCTATTAGCAAAGTCGTCGAGATACGAGGACCGGATCGTCAGATAAAGTATCCGAATGACAGATAATCGGCCACCTATCGGTTTCATAAGCCTCGTAATTTAAAATCCTTCTTTCTTCGGGCAGAATGGCAGGAATGCCCGGGCCCCCGACGCTCGAAAGTAATTTGTCGTTTAAAGTTCCATCGCGATTTATCTGAAATTTTCTCTCTCTTTATTTATGGATATAGCGGAGTAACCAGGTTAATTATAGATGCGCCTAAGATAGATTTTACGCGTGAAACTTGTTTACAGGGTGAAAAGCCTGAACGCGCAACGATACATGT
Source organism: Augochlora pura (assembly GCF_028453695.1). Taxonomy (NCBI): domain Eukaryota; kingdom Metazoa; phylum Arthropoda; class Insecta; order Hymenoptera; family Halictidae; genus Augochlora; species Augochlora pura. Next base: position 17,711,926 of record NC_135773.1, on the reverse strand, counting down.
GATGTCCGCCGAGGAAAGCAATTTCAAGCGATCGCGTCGCGATGCTCGATAGAACAGCCATATTCCTTTGAAACCGTTCCGCACGATAAGCGAACTATTAGATAGACTGATCTCTATTCCCGGCGACAAGCAGAATGCGGTCGATAGAACGGACTCGCACGTAAATCTTCCACCGACGGGAGAAAACAACGTGACAAAAAATACGCGACACGTGGATTCTGTCTATCCGTTTCTTTTTTAAACAGGCTAAGTGTGCAGTCCCAAAAAACCGAGACGAACGATCGCATAAAAAGCAGATTCAACACTCTGCTTAAATCGCGTCGCGAAACTGTATCTCTACGTAACAAGTTTCATTTGCAGGGTGTCTCGAAACTTTCGTTACGCCCGGTATGAATTCTGAGGCGATTTCAAGTAATCATTTTTTTCTTTAGCGAAAATGTTGGCTGCGGCTTTGTTAACGAGTTATTAACGAAAAACACGAACCAATCGAAGAGCGAGTACGATTGACGCCACGCCCTCGCGACCACTGTCACGTCCCGCGTCGCTATGAAATTCATAGGCTCGTAGACTTGATAACTCTTTGACGCGGAGAAAATTTTCGCTAAGGAAAAAATTACTTGAAATGACTTCACGAATCATCTCTTTCCAGGTGCAGTGGAGATTCGGAGACACTCTGTATAGTTGTTTAGATTTTTTTAGATCACGTGGTAAAATGTTAACGCGGCATCTCGATTCATTCATATGAGTACGGTACAAAAACGCTTGTGTTCAGAATCATTAGGACGCTCATCGAGTGTCATTCGGATGACGGAACTTGGGATCACTTTGACCTAGGGTTACGAACGTATCTATATTCTAATTTTCTGACAGCTAATTTATTTTGTTACCTATTTATATCGAGTTTAATGGAAGATTACATCCAAAAGTACCTAGAAAAGATTGATTATTTTCACCACAGAGGATTAGCAATACTGTTCTAAACTTTTAAATCTTTTAAAATACAGCAAATGTCCTAACTTCAAATTCTGAATACAAACGTGTGCACCGTTTGTTCATTAATGTGTTAACCCCTTGCTCTACGTTTCCTTCCGCAACTACACTGTTAGAATTATCTAATATCAGAACACCTGCTTAAGCTTTTTCTTCAAAACTAATTTATCGCAAAAACTGATCCTGTAGTTTCTTAAAATTAAAATTTTTGTTTAAAATTAATTGAAGATCTATGCCTTCAGGAATGGAAAAAATACTTTCAGTCTCTTTATAAATATATTGATCAACCATATTATTATTAATTATTACAACAATTATCCTAGAGACTTTATAGTTACTATAAATCGTGTAAGATGAGATCATTACAACGTAGCTGCTCCTTTTGGTGCTAGAAGTATCGCACGTAATTCTAAATCCGAATGTTCCATTATAAGAACGTGAGCTCTACGAGATTTAAAAGAGAGGAACTCATAAAGAAACTAGAAAATACATGATAATAATTGCATTTAAACAGAGAATTAATTGCGAAACGAAACATTACAGCCTGTTTACGCGTTTTCCTTCCGTTATAAAATGTAGCTCGTGCGTTTAAAACCCCATGTACGAATAAATCTCTTCCGACATTCTCTGAGCAAACAACGAAAGATGTAAAATTATAAAACAGCCATCGAGGAAGGGAACGTTATTTACAAGCTGTGAAACGTACAAACATTAAAATAAATAAATAAGAAACGCAGCAATATTACAATTGTACTAGAAAACAACGATATATCATCGGCTGAGTAAAAAGGTTAAACATAAAGCAAAGAGTCAACGACGATCAGTTTCTCCGACTTGCGTGCATAGTATAATTGTTTCTTATTAACCGATCCGACTGGTATCTCTTAAAACAGCGAGCGTAGGGCTACGGTAAAGTTTCAAGGGAATAGGGCCGAGGTGAAAGCGTGAGAGGGAGAAAAGCGACTCTAGAATTCCACCGAATAGTGTAAACAAACAAGCTCGTTCGACCAACCTTTATGTGGCATCTTCCAGAAGGGCGGTTCGGGGGTGGGTGAGCAAGGGTTGGCCACCCCCGCGCCCAACAGGGTCCTTGCCGCGTGCAGCGCCGCCGCCGTCTCCCGGCTCCGCGCTGCCGCAGCAGCGCTTGGCGGGTAATCCGAAGCACTGTCACTTCCGACGATGCCGGTACCGCCACCGCTGCCTCCGCAAGAACGAAGGTGTAGGTTCAGCCGACTGCCGGCGACCGTCCCACCGCCACCACCTCCACCTCCGCCGCCACCTCCGGCCACGCTAACACAATGCTGGAAACAGAAAAACAATCTAGTAAGCTAAAAGTATCTTTCACGGAACGCTTTTCACGGGATGTAAGATCGTCATCGATTTTATTACAATTTAAAAGTGATATTAATTAATATGTATCGATATTAGATATTAGATTATTAGATACCGTAATGAAACTTCAAATATTTATTTAATATCGATAGAAATAATAATACGAAGAAAATGGTAAAGTACGCGAACGTGCGAGTATTATGAAACACCGTTTTCGCTCTAATGTCCCTATGCTGGAACGCATATCTGATCTACCGGTTCCAAAATAGAGATGTTAAGTGATCTATAAATCGTGGGTGAATTTAACCCTTTCGGTACGAGCGCTCTGACCGCCATGACACTTGCTGTACGAGGCGCGCCGCGTCGAAAATTCACACATGGTCAGTCCTCCTTTATATAAAGATTGTCCTAAGCGTTAAATAAAAACTGTTTGGTAAAACAGTGTGTTTTTTTAAACAAAAAGTGTTGCTTCCAGCTGTAATATTAAGAGATATAAAATTCTGTTATTTATACTGGTCGTCGCATGGATGCTGAATATATCCAGCACTCGTACAGAACTGAAAGGGTTAACTGTGCCTAGATTCGCCGACACTTTCTAAGTTTTTGTATCATGTTGCTTACTTCGACTTGTTCATGTTTAACCCTTTGCACTCGAGTGGTGACTGTGAGGCACCATAAAATTGTTCTATCACGTTGCAAAATAATCTTTATACTAATAGAATTTGCATTTTAGAGATTGTTAAGGTTATGTTCTGTCGACACGAATGACGAGAATCAATTACATATGCATAAAATATACATGGTTATATAAAATGGAAATACTATAAGGCCAGAAAAATTACTTCAGATTTCCAGTTAAAATGGCTTCGAGTGCAAAGGGTTAATAGCTATAAACTAAACTGTTTTCCTTCCCGCAGGATATTTGCAAGCAATTATTTATTGCCGGTTTACATGCTGAAATTTGGTATTTAAAATGGTCATTACTCCGTGTAAGAAACTGTAGGTATTAGAATTTACTACACATTTGGTTATCGGTTGCGGCGTGAACTCTTCTTGTTTTTACAAAGTAGCAAGTATCTATAGAACGCATAAACGAACTAGCTAATGGGAAGAAAACAATTTGAACTGTGACCATTGAATATAATTTGGACATCATTGTAAATATCATTTGATGTTCATATCGCCAACAAAAGAATAGTAAGGGGAGAAGAAAGAGCAAGATTTTATAAATGAACAATAAAAGTCAAACGCGAAAGACGAAATATAAGAGAGTAGAAATATTATCTAGAAAATTGTTGTAAAATGAAAAATATAAAACTATACACTAGTTTCTACAATTTATGACACAATCAATTTAGATCATTTAGGTCGATTTCCAAAGTACTCTGAGGAAAAAAGCATTAACATTTTACGACATAGAATACTTTTGACATATTGTTAGTATCACTGGAACTTTCTTCTTTTTTAAATCTGCTAATGCAGATTATTTTGAACTGAAGTTAAAGAATAAATTACACAAATCTGTCCGCGACAAATGTTGGTGAGTTAACGCATTTCTAAAAAGCTGTTTGCTGATTGAATTACCATAAAAATGCATTTAAATTTAAAAAATCGACAACTTTTTACTGCTAACAAAATAAATCCTAAAGTACGCCATTTACACAGATCTTACATGCCGATCTTAATTGTCGACTGAAATATTATAAACGGTATTCGAATTTGAGACTGTAGTAATCAGAAATGTAAAACGAGTTGTGCATTTAGATAAGTTTCGATTACGACCGTGTAAAAAGACTTTCGCAGAAACCGTGCAACAAAGTCGACCGCGACAATTTCCCGTGACGAAGATAACAAGTACAAAGCCAAAGATACTTTCATGTATACGTTTGTTATATAATTCGTAATTATTATACATAATTATCTTTGTAGCAAAATGGACTTAAGCATGAAGTAACGGAGTGAGTTAAAGTCGACTAAGAAATAAATATGTTATAACTATGTATACCGCAATCTCGCGACTACGACAACGGGAAATAACAAGGACGCAAGACTAATGCATAAGATTTACAAGCAAAAGCTCTCTTCGCTGTTCCTCCGCAACTGTTGATGAGTATTCACATCAAACGGGGCACGTGCTTCTGTTTGGAGCATCTATTTCGAACCGAATACATTGTGTCCCTTGTGTCTTCCTTTAAATACAAAACGAATTGCTTCATTCACGCGATCTATTGTCCTTGGAAACAGCTTCCTAAACTTATACGAATTTCATTCCTTCTCTCCTAACAAAGAGAAACTACCCTTACGAACGAGACCATTTTTAATTAGTAGATAAAACAAAACTTAATTGAACAAATAAACAAAAAAATTAGAGCTCATCGGCACACGCTCCCGACCATAATAATGTGAACATTTTCTTAATTAAGATAATTGATTTAAAAAAGTTGCGATATCATTAATGAATATTATTATGATTTTTCTATTTACTTTATATTTATTAAAGAATATAGTTTACCAATAATGTGTCTAACATGTAACTAATAATAACAATTAACCGTTCAAATTTTCTTTCTATCGACAACTTTCAAACTTTCTTTTACTAACTTTGGTATTCTAATTATCAATTTTGTCAGCTTGTAATATTCATAGTGATACGCAATAAGGAAACTTCGATAAATGACCGTACGCAATGTAACATAAGCTAATAATTCCTTAAAGTACTCCAATAATTAAATCACTCTATTTAATACTACTACGTGTTGCTGAATATACCATCCGAAATAGGATTTGCCGACATACATCGTTTTATAGCATTAATTTGCATCATTTATTCATTGAAAGTGGTAACTGTTCATATACTTATGGAGGGGGGTATACGTAGTAGACTTTGCTTCCATAAACACTAAAAGTACAAAACCGGTCAAAATGATTAGTTTACTTTTGATTTTAACTTTTTTTTACAATTTTTTTTACACAAGCATACATTATGATAGAAATCATAGAAAATTAATATAAATCCAAACTCATAATTGTTACAAAATAATATACTCTAGTCACGTTTAACACTATGTAGATTGCCTAAGCAAGTCATTTTGACAGCTTTTCAATTTCAATTAGAAAAATAATTATGTAAATAATGACACAGCTTCTTATAATTTTGTGACTTTTTCTACAACATATAGATGCGTTTATTAATCATTGTCGCCCCCCCCCCCCCTTCATTTCCGGTATATATATATATGTGTGTTATACCTATATTGCCGAAAAGCAGTCATTTTCCCGTCTTCAAGTTCCCGTCCTTCTAGTGATAAGAGTCAGCAATTCTATTGTTAAGGTCCAAATCTGGATTTCATTTGTATCTGATCTTGTTTGCGACAATTTCCACCATTTTAGAGAAGCACGTCAGAGGGGAATTCGATGTTTTGAATTAAAATTACATTACCGCCTTATTAAAACAAACAGGGATTGGATATTTCGCGCTGTCGAAACCGAAGAAATAAATCTTACTAACCGTGTTTCAATGAATTCAGTTTTTGCAGCTCGCGCGGCGCCATATTGGCGGACGTTTTGTGTTCCACCGACGCTGCGTCCCTCGTTAAAACTTCATTTCCGCGACTACGACGAAACACGAACGCTGCGAGCACAAGAATTGCGTGCCAAGTGGACCGAAGGATTAAACGTTGATGGAGGATGTCACGTTTGAGCGATTTCTTTCACTCGAACTTGATTTCCAGCGAGTTCTCGCAATTTGTCGCGCGCAGGAAAGGTACACGGCCGCTCGTTTCTCGAATTTTGCACGTGCTTGCGCGTGCAATGGCTTGATTATTAGAATTTCCACGCGACACGCGCGCAGGTACGAGCGACAGGTTCATTTCATCATCGAGTAAACAGAGAAAAAGAAAGAAAAAGAAAATAGTAAAACAATTTCGTCACCTTGCACAGTTTCACGAACAATGGATTTGTTGGCCAAGCGTGTACGAGCGCCGGCGAATGTTGTTGCGAAACACCTACGGTTTCTAACTCCCGTCGGAATTAATTAATTAAAAAGAGGATGCGATAATAGAGGATGCGATGCGTACCGATAACTGGAACAATGTAACTCGAAGGTCACGAAAGGTGAAGGTGCCAGACTGTCAATGGTAACGAAAGAAAATCATGCGCTGAGAATAACCGTGTCTGTGAAACACGAAAGAATAATCGATTCTCACATTTGGAACGTTACTCCTAATTCACCGTGTATAATCGATGGTAACAACTAGGAATAACTCGCGCACGAGCAATGATTTCACGTCAATGTTGCCGGTTTCTATCATTCTTACAATGTCAGCATTTCTTGTTGTAAGTTAATCGTTGTAACTTCTTAATAAAATGTTTATTTCCGTTTTTCACACTTAAATTGATCCGTGTTTCCTTAGACTTATAAATAAAACGAATGAATGAGAACAGTGACACGACAATGTCTTTGCAACCGTCGGATAAAATCAGTAGCTTATCCCTCCACCATTTCGAAAAATTAGCTTATACATTCACAGTCACTGACACACGCGCGTAACATCCACAATCTCGTAGCTACAAATAAATTAATTAATGTTGGTGTACTCTGTTTTTCAAGTTAAAACAGAGAGCATAAAATTCAAGCAACTTTTCTCGCCAGATTGTTTAAGTATTTCGTAATAAAAATACGTTGCGTTTAATGAATGATTTAAAAGTAATGATTGTCGCAAACGATGAACGATGTTAAACACGCTGAGCAATACATTTTTTTTCGGAATAATTATTAACGTACGTACTTCGGGAGTCTCCATTCTACGTGGTTCGTTGCTTCAAGATGGAGCGCAAGGACCGCGCGCAACCGTCATAAATCGTGAAAGCATTATGAATTAAAAACGTCGCAGGATGTACGGGAAATGTTACGAGCATGTTGTCCAATAAATCTGTTGGATTCATAATCGGCAATGCATTAAACACGCGTTTGAAACGCCGCTGGAAGGGAATAGAAGGTTAAATTTCGCGAGCCGTCGGCCCGGGATCCGCGTAAAGGCTGATCAATGTTTCCGCGTGAAACGTCGAAACCGGCCCCGGTCGGAATAACTTCGATATTGTTGCGAGCGATTTCATAAGCCAATGTGTAAATCATGAAAACTCGATTGATCCCCGCGTACTTCTGCACGCTCTTTCACGCGCCCTTTCACGCGTACAAACGGACGCCGCTTCAAAGAACATAATTCAGGGGATTATCGTGCGCGAAACGGGACAAATATTGGCACCGTCGAAACTGGTTCGCCAAAAGCAAATGTTCGGAGGTGCACCCAGAAAATAAATAACGCCACGACGAATAATAAACATCCCCGGTGTCACCGGTATATTTCTGGCCATTTTTTTTACGGCCCTGGCTGATCGCATCTCCGCGCGAATTTATCGTCGACGAAACGCAACATCTCGACGCCGCCACGTTCGCGATCACGAATTCATCGAAACACCATCGCGATCAAAAGAAGCAACAAGAACTTTCCGGCTCCCTTTCCCCATACGTTTTAACGATTCCCTCTATTAGCATTTGATACGCGAATAATTAAATGTTAAATCCACGTTACGCTCGGAAAATAGGCGAAGGCTAATTTGCTAACTTGCCCTACGTGCTTGCACGTCCGCCGACCTGTGCAAGTAGAGACACATTACTCTTGAACCTCGCGGTCCTGACTATACGTGCACGGTACGCGAGGGTGGACAGAGGGTCAACGGTAAATTCGGTCAGAAACTCCCGTAAACAGTTGTGAACACTTGTAAAATAATTAGGGTCGCCGGCGAAATACAGTTTTCCGAGTTCTCCCGCGAACTCTTGCCGCAACATACTTTTCACGTTCTCTCTTTCAATCGTCGCCCCCTTCCATCGCTTCGGGCTAATTTTAATTTTACTCGATAGTGAAGCCATCGGGCCTAACACATAGTCAGCGATTCTATATCACAAAATCGATTGCACCGAAGCACGCATTTCCTTTGCGAAAATTCTTAAAACGGATCTTCCAGTATAACAATTCCAAAACACTAAGACGTGGAAAACAGGAAGCGTTCGACAAGCCAATTCGGTCTGCAAATATGTCAATCCTACAAAGAACGTGCGAGTTTTATACGAAATATAAAATTCTAATTGGATGTAAATAAAAGATATGCAAACTAAAAATTAGCACGTATAAAACCTGCGTGTTACGTTGCGAAGCAATGGCAGAAAAAAGAACGAATAAATTTTAATTAATATTCTTTTAATACCGGAATAAAGGGTTCTAAATTTTTTCATTCACAATTATTCAGATCGTTGTCGAACAGAGAATGTTGGTGACATTTATGAAGAATTTATTCAATAAGTTTGTTCCTCAGGATGAATATTATAATAAAAGTTGTTCGGAATCCGACTGAAATTATTATCCTTACTGTAGCAATATAATTGTATAAAGTATAATCATATATACAATTACTGTACAAAGTAATGTAAAATAGTTGCTTTCAGTAAACGTAGCGTTAACGAAGTCGAATAATTTATTTTGGGACGACCGCGCCTCAAAATTGTTGAGGACGAATATATCGAAGGCGACGATTTCGAAAAGCGCGCACGTTCGGGGATCGAGCGCCGCGAAATTGTTCGTTCCGGTCCGAGCAAGAAGCTTTCCCGAGCAGCCGTGTAATTTAAACTCCCGTGGCCGGCATTCTTGTGGTCAGATTGGTGTTTACATCGACAGTAATACCCTCTTTGGCGATCGAGATACCACCGAAGGCGAGTTCACAACAGCAACAGCAGCAGCAGCGGCGCTGCGCCGGTACACCTACGCACATTCCACCGTCGCTTTCGTTCGTCATAGTTAATCACGCCGCAGTTACGACGAGTGTTAATTATCATTCGGCCCGGTTCGTAGATCATTAGCTCCTTTCATCGTGGTCGTGGGCAACGTCGCGAGCACGGGGGACCGAGGGGGGGATGGCGGACAAAGAAAGGGAACCCCATAAACGATTCGACTCGATCAAAATGTGCAAGCTGTGTTACCGAGTCGACTGATTACGGGCTACTATCTCGCCGATCGCTTTGTATCCGCGTGAAAAAAAAAATCGCGCGACCACTTAACGTAACGCGGCTCTAATAGGAACGCTTATTAGGGTAGCCGAGGAATGCGATGTAACACGAACGTTGCGTCGAGTTTATTGCTTTCCGATTAGTTGCCTGCCGGTGTGACCCTTCGACGATCTTAAGAAAAAAAATATTACAAGTAACGACACTTCGTCGAAGGGCTTGTAGAAAATTTCGCGTTGTTCTAGACTTTGATGAAAGAAGAAACTCGATTAAAGGAGAATAAATGTGTTATGAGATTTAATGCGCGATGGAATCAATTGAATCGAATAAAACGCCTTATACCGCGGGCAGTACCGACCAGCGGTTGAAACAGGCGGGAAGTTCAAACTTCTCCCTAGAAATTAAACGAACCCGCGCAAAGTTTACTAATTACTTGGCTCCTTCGTCGTCTGTGGCGAGGTTAGAAGAAGCTGTCACGCATTAAATTACTTAATATCGCGTTCCGGCGGCGTTTTACACGAAAAATTACGTGGTTGCGACGTTTCGTCGACCGCCGGGAAGGGGGTACGTTTGAAAAGAGGAAGAAAAAAGAAAATAAACGCGGCGGTCTCAAAGCGACGGCAAACAGTGTAACGACATTCTCGACGGTCGATTTGCAATTAGCGGGTACGCGGGAACACTTTTCCTTTCGACAAAAGCGTTTCCACGAGAAATCTTGCGATCCCGCGGCCTCGTTAATAGCGGCCGCGCAAAGAACCTGCCGAAGAGGGATCATTAAAGACGCCGGGATTTTTGTGCATTAACCTAATGCCTGATGATTTCCGGACGACGTGGCACGGTAAATAAAGACGAAATTGCTATTCCGCTATTTAATGACCGGCGAATGCAGATTGCGGAAGTGGACGGAGAGCTGTACGCTGATCTCGGCGAGAACATGCGAAACTCATCTGCGCGACAAAGAACGGCGGATCTTCGCGAGGAATTTTGTTGAAAAGCAGAAGGAACCTTTAGACGATGTCCCGGCAACATAGCTGAATCGTTACCAATTTGTCCACCATTTGCCGTCGCATTTATAATATCGTCTTGTTACTCGTTCTGTCGCTATCTCTTCCTTACCGAACTAATAAATATTTCCATTGTCGAACACCGCCTTGTTTAACGAGATAATGAACCAGTGTCCTGGTCGAATAGTTCCGCGGCAAAAAGGAAATTAATAATTCGTGATACAGATTCAATTACATTTTAAATATGTTTCTTCATTTATACAATTTTTAGCAGCTCGTATGAAACGGATGTATCAAGTTTTGTTTTGTTTGCGATCAATTAAGGGCAGCGCTTCCTAATCGAAAATGCACGAACATAGAGCTTGCGTCCAATTTTTTAACGCGTCGAATTAATTTTGCGATCATTATAGCAGAAGTCTGGAAGTGATTATTAGACAGCGGATCTATAGGCAATATAAACATTGTTTGTCTCAATTGTAAGAAACGGACGATGAAAATAAATGTTACTCTGCCTTTAATAATAAATTTAATTTACTCATTTTCGTTATGTATGAATAAAATTCGCAGTGTAAAGGAAACATATATTATAGGAAATAACTTTTGTTACAAATTATTAAAAGGTGTCGTTTAGCCTGTTTTGTAAAAGTAGTGTTGAATAGAAATTATGAGAAGTTGTCTTCGATCCTTTCGGTAATGTGTTAAAGGATACCGATCGTACAAATCTTCGGATAAGTTTCGACCAACGAAAACAACTCAAGACACAACAAAAGGTTTTATTCTTTCCGATGAAATCACGGAATCTGTACAATAATTCTCAACCGTTGAGCTGGCGAAGGGTAACGAAGATTGATCCTGCAAGATTTTGCGCGCCGGCAGCCGTCGAGATACGATCTCGATTCCGGTACAACTCGTTAGACTAAACAATATCTATGTCGGTAGTTAATTCGACGCGTCCGAGTACAAGAGTGCAACACTTAACACGCGTGCAACGATCTCGTAATCTCGATCTCGGCGTCTTTAGCGAGTTGCCCGCGAGCTGAACGCGGGATTTCTTTGCTCGGCGTGCGCGGCCGTTCGCGATGCCATCCGAGCCGGAGGATTAATTTCCGTTTTCGTCGTCGTAATTCAACGGAAAGAACGACGGGAAAGGTGCACGGAATTAGTAAATAATTCGAATCGGTGAATTTTCTGTACGAGGGCCGCCGCCGGTCGTCTCGTCGCCCTCGAGCGGTTCAAGTACAACAAAGGGCTTACCGTGAAATCTCCCGAGGTACTCGCGGAGGCTTTCTTTGCCGAGCACTCGGGAAACGAGGGGACATCTGTTATTTTCCGAGATTGTATCACTTTCAATGAGCGCGATGTTTCTTTTCCTCTCTCTGTCCGCGTAAAAATAATAAAAGCGGACAGGTGTTCGTGGACGTGACCCGCCGTACCTCGGCCTCTCCAATCTCCCGATCCCTAATTCGGCCGACGGTGCGTATAAATTATTCATAAAGGAGAAATTTGTTTCATTCGGTCGAAATATACTTGCTCAGCCTCAGTTCCGAAATGTTGAAAGTATAATGAGATGAAAATATCGCCGACGGAGGTCCAATCAGCCCGGAACAGCGGCGGAATGTAGAAACCGCCGTGGATTTCCCAGAACCGATCCGTCCGATTTTCATGTTCCCGGTCGAAATAAAAGAGAGGCGAGCAAGGCAAACGTTATTTTCGCCGAACTTACGCAATGTGTTATCTCATTTGCAATTTAACAAAAAGTTACCGCTTCCCGTGAACTATGTTACCGACGGGGAACAGCTTGATTTGCAAGTCTGCGTTCGTTCAAAATCTCTAATAGGTACTATCTTTTCTGTACAGTTTCCGGGAACGTTTCAAGCTGTGGGTAAACTGTTCGAAAAGAATATCTCGACGATACAGGCGTTACTTAGAACACTCGGCGGATTTTGTTGGCACACAACTGGGGTCCGGCGCTATTTAATCGCGCCCCACCGCGAAATAAATCCGATGCGATTCACTTTCCACTGACAGCGTTTTTTTTCACGCGATCACAATGAGATACTGGAGCGTCAACAGCGCTATTGTGGCAGCAACAATTTGTCACCGAGCGTCGAGCTACCCGGACTTTCCACTTATTACGTCTAGCCGGGTTCATTACAGTCTCCCGTGGCCGACGATACTCTGACTCGCGACGGAAAAAAATATGATTCGATTCAACGAGAAACGAGAAAATTGCACGACAGCGCGAATACACTTTGCGCGGATTTATTTTTCTCGAGAAATTTACCTTTTTCCTTCTTGGAATTCTATCATTTTTATAACCTTCCTACATTAAATTTTGTTCGTTTTTAACGTTAATTCGGGAGGGGTTCCACTGAATTTTACTAGAGCGTGTCTGGTTACTGAAATTCAAATACGAAGCACACAAAGGCGTCACAAGCTAAAAACGTCGAACACGTCGAATTAGTCATCGAGCAACAAAATTGTAGGGTAAATAATATGGTAAAAATATACAGGGCAATGAACAATATGTACAAACAATAGGTGCCTTCTTCCTGACAGCGTGAATATGCACTCGAGCTCTCGTCAGGCCGATGCGACGGTATTTTTAAATCCTCCATTATACTAAAATTCGTTACCGATGGCAAATCATTTTGTCCCCGCGTGATTATACAATGTAACAACACTGAAAAAAGACACTTCCAAAGACAAAGTTCTACGTCCATCTAGTAGGTCAGAATTATGATCTGCTGCCGGCGGGACCGACTGTGCCGCAAACTGGCAAAACTACACTTCGGTAATTTATATCTGATTGCACTATCTATCCGTCGACGAGCAAACAACGGTGAACGCGGGCGATTCAATCATTTCGATTCTTTGAAATATCTGTAGGTACCAAACGCGCGACCTGTGCCCAGTATATGTATATGTATACTGTGCAACATTCTGTATGAACGGGCGCGAAAAGGGCGCAGATTCGAATCACTGAAACAAGACGTAGACACTAATCCTTTCTCCCGTAGACCGAGCAATCGAAACTTGTATCCACGGGGGCGTGATTTTTGGTCCGATTGGAGATTGAAAAAGAACGTACCGTGTCGAGAATGGCCGTGGTCAGGCCGGGTCCAATCACCAGCTAAAAGCACAATCCGCAGCTGCGTGTCTTCCTCGCGATGTTCACAGCACTTTTGCAGCTCGGCGCGGGCAAGCGGTTGCTAGTTAACGATCCTCTCTCTTGACGTTAGCCGGTTACTTGCCGCGAGCAAGACGATCGGAACCGGGTATCTCCGGCGAACGAGTCTCACTGATATCACTGAGGATGCACAGTTTAACGTGAGCGGTGCGTGCTCGTCACGGAATTCACACTGGAGCGTCGTCGGTTCGGATCTACGAGAATCCAGAGGAGAGCCGGGCAGATATCGGGCACAAGCGGCGGCGTGTATGCGGTTGTACAGGCCCCCCGGTGGACTGACGGTTGGCGTCCGCGTAACGTGAATGAACGGAGGTGTCGCGGTAGCGAAACGACAGCTTTTGCCATCAACGAAGAACTGGGGGGGAACGGTGTTTTTCCGGTCGGGCGTCACGCTTATTCGGTGTACAGCGGTGGTAATCGCGTCGAGCTGACCAAGGAAACGAGAGAAGGAGGAATCGAACGTGAGAGAGCGTCGGTCAAGAGGAAAGAAACACGTGCAACTCGAAAACAGGGGTGCAGTGACGCGTCACTGCTGCGGTGCGCGGCGCCCGATTGACCACCAGAGTCTGCCTTCCTTCATGCGAAGAGCCTGCCGCACGATTTCGTCACCCCCACCCCTTACTAGCGTCCCTTGTATACGTTCTCCCTCTATCGGACCGGGTTCTCTTTCTCTCTCTCTCTCTCTCCGCCTATGACCCTCTCGCTAAGCTGTCCCTTTCCGTCGCACGGCCCAGCTAGCCTGTCGAAGGCACCCGTGTAGCCCCTCCGGGTAAATTCGTCGGACGACGAGCTGGCTTCGAGAGCGACGAGCTACGTCCCCCCTCCCCACCCTACCTGGGCCCCCTCCATTGCCCAGACTTCCGTGTTAAGCGTGCATCTGGGTGGAGCCACGGCACCACGACCGGTGTGGTCGGATTCCTTCCGCTCGTTCCCCGTCGAACCCGCCGGCCTGGAGTGGGGGCATTGGGGCAGCGGCGGCAGTGGTGCAGGAACGACAGTGACAGCGCGCACCGGCGTAACTGTTAAAGCGGCGTTCGCGCCTCGGTACAACGCTCCGAGACGACCAAGACCAGGCCGGATCGGTCCGGATGGGCGGAGCCTCGCGGAGGCGGTACCCTTTACCGTTGGACCGCGCCACGGGACGCCATTGTTTTCGCGGCGCGGTGCCCGTTCGACGCACGCCGACGCCCGGCGTCGCGACTCCACTCTCGCACGCAACGCCGTCGTGGCCGTCGTCGTCGTCATCCGCCTGCCTCTTTTCTCTGCCTTCGTTCGGCTGGCCGCTCGAATTTCTGCGCCAAGAGGTAAGTCGACGATCCGTACGTATGCGCGTGTGATTGTGCGATCCGTACGTATGCGTGTGTGATTGTGCGTCTCGTTCACGTGTGTCGGATACGTGGGCTACGTGCGTGCGCGTTCGCCTGTGCGTGTGCGTGGACGCGCGCGTCCACGGCTGCGCGCGTGTGCGCCGCGGCAGAGTGCACGGAAGAATCCCGTATGAACGAACGTGTGTTGTACTTCGGCCCTTTATTTCGCTCTTCTTTTTCCGCCTCTTTTTCCACTACCCCCTGTGTCCCGTTCCTCCTCGTTTAACCGATGTGCCTTTTTCTATGTACTCTAAGCAACCTCTCCAGCCTGTGTTGCTGCATTCTTTCCCATGCACGCGTTTCTCTTGTTTGATCTGACGGCATGCGTTTATTCGAGATATCGAAATTACGAATACCGCGCGCGTGTGTACTGTCCCGCGATACGCGGCAACCATGATTCGAGGGTGGAAGACGTGCGAGGGTGAAAAAAAATTTGGTCGCTGGGCATCGCGCGCGCACACGTTTATGCCCTGTGTGAATACGTTGCACACGTTACACCGTCACTGAATGGCTGCTTCCTTGTTTGTCCAGCTAATTTGTTTACGGGACACCGTTTGTACTGTAGTTTCGGACTAGCATCGGACTCGGTCCGCCATGTTCCCGAGACTGTGCGCTCGCGTCTTTACCGCTGGGGTTGTTTGGCAAGTGAAGACGAACGTGTAGACAAGTCGAGGGACGAAGAATAAGACACGGCCGTCCATCGTGAGAATCTTGGTAGACGTCGACGCTGAAACTGCAAAGTTCTGGTTGAATATACTGCTGATATTCCAAAAGCGATGTTAAACGAAATGAACCAATGCCTATGATATCGACACGATAGCAGCATCGCACGAAACAATACTACGTAGAAAACCATTATTTGTCGAATAAGCGGTGTTAAAAAATAAACATTTGTTCCAGCAAAATCTGTGTCTTTATTTTCCGAGCAACCCTTCTCCGAGAGCAATCCTATTAGCCGCCGTAAGAAGCGACCGACTTTAAAGTGTGAATTATCTATTGTTGTCGGAACACGCTCAACTTTGAATGTCGTTACAAGTAACGCGGGATCGTTAGAGGGAGGAGGTATAGAGACACGCGTGAAAATAATTGTACGAAGTTCTTTGCTAGTAGCGACGCCGTCGTAGACTCGCGAAGTTGACATCCTTTGCAGGGCTGCATGGAACAGGTGGCTCCAATTATGTTCCAATTACCTGCGCGTTTAATTCTCGTTTGAAACGGCTGTCGAAGCGCTAATTCGGGAACGTTCACATTTACCAACGAGAGAAAAAAAAAGAGACGAAGGGAGAGGGAGAGAGCGCAAGCGGAAAGGATGAAACATTATTAATGATGGCTACGGGGCACAGATACAACTATAATGGGTCACGAGAAACAGTCCCTGTCTCATCCGTGTGCATTCCCGATACAAATATTACCGATTGTTCTTCCCATTCGGCGAGGTCCGCGGACTCGAGAAAAAAAAATCATCGCGTCTCCGCGCGCTAATTATTTTTGCGCCCGAGGCGACAGTCGTGCGTAGCTCGATTTTTCCCGCCAATCGTCACCCTTCGTTTCCGCATTATTCATCGAGAACCAGTCGCCGTGATGAATAGTCGATTTAATATTAATTACCGTGTATAATGAACGGCTTCTTTTTCCACCCAACCTTTCTACCGTTCCGCCTCCTCTTCCTTTTGCTCGTTAATGATATTGAATATTCATAATTGTTTGCCTCGTGCGTTTCGTACGCCGACGTTTCCTGTTTATTAAGCACCGGAGGAATTAAAGCGGCCCGATAAAATTGCGAATGCGAAGAGCCAGGCATACCGACCAATTGCCACGCGAGCATGCACGAAATCGCTGCGTTCACTTTTACGGTTCTTATTCGTCCAATTGTACAATATTCCTCCGAGCCCGCTCCCCGATGTCGATTGGCGGATTAGATTTCGCATGATCGTAAATGTTCGCATAACTTTAGTGCATCGCTTGCATTACGCAACGGTCACACAAAGATCATTAAATACCGATATCATAACCTGTAATCAGAATCCTGTAATCAAAATCGAGGAGTGATAGTAAAAGAAGAAATATAAATAACAAAAGTTGTCTCGTTCTATCAGAGCAAACAATCGACGTAGCTGTGAAAGTAATCATACTGCAGAGGGTTCAACTTTTGCAAAGTAAGAGGCAAAAGGGAGGAAAATATTGCTCGAGTTTCTTCCTTTAAAAGCCACTCGATCGAATACAGAAATGGGGAATTTCAATTACGAATATTTTAATTCGTAACAACATACTTAACCGTCTTTCACCTATTTACTTTTTTACATTCTACATTCACATTTGATGTCTCTTTGTCTCTGCATTGTAAAATGTATTTGTTTTGTCGCGAAACATTTCAAATATATTTTACTCAACTGAGAAGCGTAGAAAGATCAATAACTGTGCATAAACGACATCACAGGAAGTTAACGAGGAAATAACCGTTCGTTTAACGTCGCATGTTTCCACTTCCGAGATATTGTCGCTGACAGTTCTAACCACTCTATATGGTAACAGTGTTTCAAATTGCATAATTTTCGCGAGCTTATTGATATCGTTTTCACGATTTCTTTTTCCGGTAAATACGTAAATCTTATATGCTACAGTTCAATTAACGCGTAAATTTTTAATTTTCGAAGTTTTGACTTGCGCTGTTTTTCCTTCCAGCATTGCGTTCGACGGTGTTTAGAAGAAACTGAGCAGCCCCCTGTCCTGTCGCCGAGCTCCCTTTCGCTCGTAGAATATCGAGGTTCCGTCCGCGACATCCCGTTTTTTCCATAAACAAACCCTGTTTAGTTAAAAAGCCACGGACCGGCACTCCGTTGGTTTCGGCACACGTGAATGGTCACACGACACCCGAACTTTACGAGAGAAGAACACTGAAGACTCGCCGGCCAAGGACGGCCGATCTCACTACCGACACTAAATACGTGTACTCGACCGAGTGTGCAATTAATCAACGATCCGTGGGTAATTGCCGGAGAATCGATGAGCCCCGAGGGCCGGCGTGTGTGCGCGGCCCATTCAACAAAAGTTGTCGTCCGAGACGTCGTCGTCCGGTAGAAAGTTTTTCGTCGTAGATTCTCGTCGGAAAAACGGCGAGCGTCGAGGACCAGCCACGACGGAGGACGACGTCGGGCGCGGAAGATTAAACCATGATGTCACCGTGTTTAATCGATACCGAGAATTTCGCCTGGCCCGTACACCTATCGAATTTCACGTCTTTCCGATGCTGAAACTCGAAAGCGCACTTTCACTATTCTTACTCCGACCGCTTATTGTGTGCTTAATCATGGGGATAATTGCA